>NC_142772.1:26793848-27096209 GCF_988280905.1 Pimephales promelas
CCTAAGTAAAAGTAAAATTACAGATTTTAAAAACTACTTGGAGTAGAAGTACACAAAAATTACTTTAGTAACTCGAGTAAACTCGAGTGTTATTCGTTATTTTCCACCTCTGACCTCAAGGCTAACATAGTCATACTAAAAGCTAACAAACTTAAATTTAGATTTCAGCGGTCCTTTAAGAGCATGTACGCACTGAGCGCTACATTGAGCAGAGTGCGCAGCGCACACACGGAACGTAGAGAGCAGACCACATGTACTCACACAGCGGAACACTGAGTTGTTGTTTCAAAGCTGTGCATCTCTGGAAGCGGAGCCACTCGCAAAGTTACAAAACATGCTGAAAGAGAGTGCAACCGGATCGCTGAACACGGAGAGGAGGGGCAGGGCGCCATATTTTCAGCCTTTTTTCTCTTTCGGACAGAAAATAGTTGATGATAATTTTCGGTGCATCCTTAATTTCCAGTTTAAAGCAAATTGTCTATGGAAACTAACATTTCACGTTATAATTCCTGTTGACGTATTCAAAATGATTTACTTAATTATTTAGCCTACTCATTGTGCATTATTCTGGGGTTTAGCTTGTGCTGAGCAAACTTGCCTGTGTTGCCAGTGCCTTAAAAGAGGCCTGTTGTTTCCCGGTTGTGGCCTCTGGGATAGAGAGGCTGGACCTTCACAAAGCAGGCCTTGTTAGTGCTGGAAGGATCCATCGCTCACTTCATCCACTGCTGAACATGACACTCCGGCAGATGAAAACTAACATCATAATTATCCATCAGTGTTAGGGAAAATTCCCCATTTTATTTCATTAATTTAGTTCAAGCAATGAAATTTAAATTTCATTGTCCACACCCCACAGAAAGTTAAACTATGACAGCAGGAGAAATTGACTGAATTGGAATTCAAAGAAATGCAATAGTTAAACAAATGTATTACTCCAACAGGTTGTGTGATCAAATATATTACCGGTATTACCATTTTGACTCTTTTCTGGTACGGTCTGTAGTATACATTTTCATTTCAGCTGATTAGACAAAGTTAAAATAACAGGCATTGTTATCACCTCTTCCGTTTTACCATGCAGTACCACAAAATATTTTTAGATAACTCTAAGGAGCTGTTTACACGACACCACTTTTAACTAAAAAAGTAAAATAGTTTATGCTTTTTGGCCATTCATTTATACGTCAACAACGGAGCCTGAAATGCAAACTTTTGAAAAGGATACTATTATTTTCTCCTGTGTAAACTACAAAAAATGTGAATTTTTGAAATTGTGACATGTGTATGCATGCATATTACGAGTCTATTATTAGCTGTAGTTTTAAGTTATTAGCTGTAACATCGCCAACTACTGGCAGCATAACAGTGTTTTTAGTCGTATTCGCTGATCTGTGTGAACGAATATCATTTTGACAACGTCACCCTAAAAATAAATGGTTATAATATACAACTTTATCAATCTTCCCCATATTTTGTGTGATAAAATTCTTATGGGAATGCATGTTTTTACTGCAATTCTTTGTTAAATTTACATTTGAATTGCAGTTCTTTCTTTTTTTCAGAATTCTTTTTATTTTTGTGATTTGTGTCGTATTTGTGGTACTTCACACAAAAGAACTGGAGCCCATATTAGCAGTTTTTATCATTTTGAGTAATCTGTAAACTGTTTAGAATATTTTTCTTTGTTCACAAACCATTTGGATGGAAGTTGTATAGCTGCACTGAAGCTCTGAACTTTGATGGGGCATTTGTACTGACTTGGGTTTTGTTTATGTGCAGGGCTACACCTCCTTCTGGAATGACTGCATTTCATCAGGCCTGCGGGGCTGCATGCTCATTGAGCTGGCCTTACGAGGAAGACTGCAGCTGGAGGCCTGTGGCATGAGGAGGAAAAGCCTGCTTACCCGGAAGGTAAAACAAACTGTTCAGCATGCTGGAAATGATCATACGATAGGGAGAGGCTTCCTGTTTTGGATGCTTCCTTTAGCTCTGTTCACTTACTAACACACATTTAAAGGGTCAGTTCACCCGAAAACAAATATGCTGTCATCTTTTCTTCACCCTCATGTTGTTCCAAACTTGGTTTTACAAGAAGATATTTTGAAGAATGTCTGGATCCTATTGACTTTCATTATATGGACTAAAAAGAAAATACAGAGACATGTTTTTAAAAATATCCTCCCAGAACATCATTTAAACATTTCAGTTATATTTGGCTATACTGATGGTACAGGTTCAGTTGAACGGGTTTCTACAAACACAGCTGGACTGAACAAATTCAGATGATATATTCTTTATGTGCTTGTAGAATTCAGCATGCTCGTGACATTTTCTACCACAAGAGGGAGCAGTTTGATATTAATTGTGTGTCAGGAGGCCACTTTTTGCGGTTGGTGTTGGCTGTTGGAAGATGTATCCCTGGAAAATGCATTAGATGTAATTCTTGAATTAAAACTCTTTGGTCTTCAGTTGAAGTAGTTCATCTCCTTCGCATGATTTCACCCCCATGATTTCTCTGCCTTGATGGCAGTATAATGTTTTAATGGATAAGGTGACATTTCTCTTCTCCTTTTTCTTAGATTATATGCAAGTCTGACGCTCCAACTGGGGACGTGCTGTTGGACGAGGCTCTAAAACACATAAAAGACACTCAACCGCCCGAAACCGTGCAGAGCTGGGTAGAGTTGCTCAGTGGTGAGTAACCACAGATCATTTGAGATCTGAATTTTTTTTCCCCTAATTACTTCAGTAATACCAAACCTTGGCTTTAGAGAACAGCATAAATATTACTATGTAAATGCTTACACTCTAAAAACTTGAACTCTTATTTGATTATTATTGATCACATCATATTTCAGGGTTGTAGGGTTTGTAAAATGTTTTTGAAAGAAGTCTAAAGCTTACTATGGCTGCAATTGTTTGATCAAAATACAGTAAAAACGGTTATATTGTGAACCACCATTACAATTTAAAATAACTAATTGCTATTTAAATATATTCTAAAAATACAGTTTATTCCTGTGATGGCAAAGCTGAATTTTCAGCAGCCATTATTAGTCGTCAGTGTCCCATGATCCTTCAGAAATCATTCTAATATACTGATCAAGAAACATTTCTAATTATTATCTTCTTATTCTATTATGTTGATGAATAGAAAGTTCAAAAGAACAGCATTTATTTACAAAAGATGCCTTTTGTAACATGATAAAAGTATTTTCTGTCACCTTAGAATAATTGAATGCATGCTTTCTGAATAAAAGTTTTACAAATCTTTTGAATAGTGTAATTGTATTAAATTGAACAATTTCAACCATTGCTACCTGCTACATATACTGTGCTTGCCTGGTGCGCATAAAACATCTGGATCCAGACTTGCTTTGGTCCAGTGATCGAGAGAGATTTCTGGTACCTACTGTGGCTATGAGCTCAGTTGGAAATGTCTCGGTATGGAGAGCCGAAGGGTCAAAGGGTGAGATCAAAGCGTCTGAGAGAAGGAGCTGACGTTCTCGTTTAGAGAGTGTATAAAAATGTGCTCAGAATTAGATCAGAGCTATAAATTACTGCAGGCTGATGACTAGCAAATGCTTGAGCACAGCCTGCTTTGATCCTGTGCTGTCTGCTTTCAGCACAGGAGCTGACCAATGTCTTCAAAATTCCTGTCTGAAACTTGGAAAAGTCCAAATCTAGACGCAAATCTAGACAAAAACATATTAAAACTATTAATAATGTAATGAGCCTGTTGGAGCAGCTATCAATAAATGGGATTATACTCCTGAAAAAGTGTTTACCCGAAAACTAAAATAGGGATGCACAATATATAAGTTTTTTTTTTCCTTTGTTTCTTTAGTGGTAGTAGTTTTTTATATAGGCATTGGTCGATATTAGAGATTTAAAATTCTGTCATTTACCTACCCTCAAGTTGTTCCCAACATTTCAAAGTTTTTTCCTTTCTTTTTTTTTCCTTTTCAATTCTATGGCTACCATCAACTGTCTGGTTACCAAAATTCTTCAAAATATCTTCTGTTTTTACATTTAGATTACCTTTGCTGCCATCTAATGCTCAATTAAAGTTAAGCTAATCAATAAAAGCACTAATAAATTTAATGACACTTGATGGATTGTATTTTCAGTCATCAGATTCATTTACATTGTGACTCTGCCTTAGATTTAATCAACTATGCTTTAGATGGAATCATATCTATCTGTGTCTGTAAAGGTGTATGGCCCACAGAAACTGATTGGTGTGAATGACAAAAGAAACAACATTGCACAGTAGATTTCAGGGTAGATCTATCTCCTGTGGGAGAGGCCCTAACAGTTTTCTATTGTTTGTAGCCCATCATGTAAACAGTTGTGTCTCACAGACACAACTTTGGGTTAAGATTGTTGAAGGGCGATATGCTAACATCGCTGCTGAAGAACTGCTACACTACAAACCTTCAATAAATTGTTCTCCCCACAAAAACTGCTCAAGCTTACTTATTTTATGTATTGGAGTAATGTAGTATATCGGTGACGGCGAGTCACCCAAACCACTGCTCGGCCAAATACACCAAACTCTAACACACTGTTAAATTTAATCATTCTCTAAAATGAATATCCTTTTTTATGCCTAAATACACTTGCATTTACTTTTGCAAATACTTTTTTTCTTAGTGGTTTATTTTATATAATTAGGCATAATGTAGAATTGTTATATTAACCCGTATTGGTTATTGGCCCTAATAAAATAAATAACAGCTTACTGATATTGACTAGAATTAGAGTTATGGTGCAACATTTCATTTATAATAATAAATAAATGTTAACTATAGACTTGGATCTAACAGCTGTGCCATTAAACATAATAGAAAAATATATATGTATTTTTTTTTGTGCTGCTGTTGTCAAATGAGTGATGAAGTCTTTATTTACATTTCTGGTTCAATACATTCCTAAAAACTCCTAATTCCCATAATAAATGTAATACATATTGGCAGCAACTGCACAAGGTGCAAACAGGCCTGATTTGTTCCATCTCTGTCCTTCACAGTGAAATGGCTTAAATATACAGGCCTCATGGGAGGTGTACCTCATACGCCAGACTTTTTAACGGCTGCCGCAGTGCATTTTCTGTCAGTTTTTTATTTCCGTTTACCTTTTGGTATTGTAAGCTGTAGCCATAGCAATAATAAAAAAAAATCAACATCCATCTCAATTCTGAAAAAGAAAACCTCTACTATTTTACTCCGGTCACAAATTGTCAATATTTCAGTAGATTGAATCCGATAGATTGGTTCGATCTCTGTCCTTGTCAAATAAAGTGAATGTTAGTTGATGTCTGGTGCTGAAAGTGCTTGTCTTTTGCAGGCGAGACATGGAACCCGCTGAAGCTTCACTATCAGTTGCGTAACGTCCGAGAGCGCCTGGCCAAGAATCTCGTAGAGAAGGGCGTCCTGACAACGGAGAAACAAAACTTCCTTTTGTTCGACATGACTACACACCCCCTTACCAATAATAATATTAAGCAGCGCCTTATTAAGAAGGTGCAGGAGGCCGTGCTGGACAAGTGGGTGAACGACCCTCATCGAATGGACAAGCGCATTCTGGCCCTTATATTCCTAGCCCATTCCTCTGATGTACTAGAGAATGCGTTTGCCCCGCTTCTGGATGACCAGTACGATCTGGCCATGAAGAGAGTACGGCAGCTGCTAGACCTGGAGCCTGAGGGAGAGAGCATGAAGAACAACACCAATGAGCTGCTGTGGGCTGTGGTGGCTGCCTTCACCAAATGAAGCAATGGAAAATAAAACGGTTGGACTGGTTAAATCAGGTTTGAGAAGTGGTTGACCTGGTGCATCAAAATGGAGTCTTGTTTTTTCTCCTTGTAGATAGCTCCCTTCCTCCCTACTCTTTCTGCAAGATCCGTCCTTGGGTTTCTTTTTTGTTTGACCGGTGTATTTTGTCCTCCTTTAATTGTTTGTTCATTTGAATGCAATTGGGTACTTTCTCACCATAGACTGTTGGAACATTTACATTTTGCATTGCTGCACAAAACGGCCTGTTTTTCATTGTTTTCTTGCCTGGATATCTGTGTTGGGTATCTAACAGTTCTTCTTACAATGTTTTGTCATCAGTTTCATACATTTCATTGGAATTGATTCAAGCTGTGTACGCCAAAGCAGTATCTGTGTAGGGTAAGGCACAACAGATCATTAAGAAAATAAAGTACACTGCTGTGTATCATATTTTTAATTTTAATTTGTTGTCAAAATTTGTTTTCATACTAATAATGGGGCCTGAAAAGAAACCAAAAAGGTAATCAAGGACTAAATCCTGATGTGATAACATTTTAATGGTTTGTGGCAAGTGTGCCACAAAGCAGCTTCACACTACTGAAACGAAAAAAAGAAGAAAAAAATGTTTTTAGAGAGGAGAAACGAAGTTCAGGTTGTTAGAGGACCTGTCAAGTATATTTACTGGGTGGTTTATCAGCAATCTTTTATGACAGCTAAACCATTGCGATTCCTTCCGTATGGTCCATAAACACCCCATGAATGCTTCAACCTTCAATGCTTCAATACTCTACCTCTTCACACATTTATTGTTGTGACTCATTAGCTTTCTTGTGCTTCTTATTAATTTCAAATACTTTTATGTGCCTGAGATTGGTTACAGGATGCATAGCTCTCAAGATGCAGGATGTACTGTTGCTCTTTGTGACGTGACATTAATTGGAGGTAGATTCAGAAAGCGTTTGTTCCTCGGTTGCTCAGTAGTCTTCATACCTTTTGTATATGCCTACCAGAAACTAATATGAGGACCACAAGAGCTTTTTTTTTAAAGTAATCTGTGTTCTCCCTGCAAATAAAAACACATCTGAATGGCATACAGCTTAATTTTCTTTCAAATATTTTTCTATTGATTTATGTAGAGGTAAGGGCAAGTCCTCAAGGTTTTATGAATGTCAAAAGGTTTCATTCATGTAATCACACTTCTAAACATAGGAATAAAATATATATATACATACATATATATAGACTTTATAATGTGACTTTTATATGTAAGAGCAGATTCCACCATTTTCTCGAGTCAGTATATTTTTGATAGTATTTTATCATTTGCTGATTGACAATGCATTCTGTCACAATCTAGTTAACTCTGTATATAGTTTCTAATGTAATCATGCTGCTTACCGTAACTCTGTATCAAACATGTTCATTTATTTTGACTGGCATGTAAAAGCTAACACAAGCACGTCTTAATTTTGTTTTTACGCTATGAAAATCTTTTGAGAAAGCCTTCATTCAATCACAATATTTTAATGTTGTTGTTTTTTTGTCATTATGCTGATTTTTATTTAGTTTTATAGCAATAATTAAATCAACATGCTTTTGTTTTGTTCTTTGTTTTCTTCATGATGCAAAATACTTGCTTTTCAATAGTTAATTGTATGTAGCGATGGTCTGAGAAATCCACCGATTGTTTGGAAGAGTCGGGATTTTCACTTGTCTAAAAAGTGTCTCAGAGTAAAAGACAATTAAGATCATGTGTGTAGCTTTAGGACTCATTATAAAGGGACCCCAATGTATATACTTTATTACAATGAAATAAACTATGGTCTTGAAAGTGCCTCAAACATCATCTGTTATTTATTTTGTGAAAAGGCAAGTGCTGCTTTTGATGCACCAGATTAGTTAAAGCATAAGCTCGTCCTCAGGTCTAAAATTATCTTGAGGAGTTTAGTACTGTCTGTTGGTATCATGAAAAATGAATGAATGTAGCTACCAGAAAGAAAATGGTTGAAGGTGACACCCTGGGGTTGGCTTATCTTTTTTAGACAGATTTATACCTACTGAGGTGAAATGATTATTAAAACTCTGTGCTTGGCATCCCCAATGTATGTCAGAGCAGTCGATTCATGTTTCCTGTTGAGAACTTCATTTAACACATTCCATGACCTCCTGCAGTCCCCCTGCGAAACTTTTACCAGTTTCGTGTAATGACTTCTTTTGCTTTTTCTTATGATCTGCGTTAATTTATTTTTGTAAGAAATATATTTCTCTTTATTTAAGCTAAAATGATTTTTCATGTAGGATTTATAAAGCCTTCCTTTATATTTAATAGACCGCCTCGGTTACGTATGTAACCCTCGTTCCCTGAGAATGGAACGGAGACGTTTCGTCGGATGACTACGAATGGGGTTTCGCTTAGAAAGCCTATCGACTTTGAGTATTACAAAACTAGCCAATGGCAAAGAAATGCCATGGGTCTGTTGAATTTGCATGGCGCAACTCCACCCCACCTCATGGGTGTAAAAGGAGAACACCGGCAACATGCAGATATGTTTCTTTGCTGAGGAGCCAAGACTGAACTCGACTGTTCCAGTGGTACAGTGGAAGTGGCAGGAAGACGGAACAAGGGTTATATACGTAACCGAGACGTTCCCTTTCATTGTCACTCCTAGTTCCGTCGGATGACGACGAATGGGGGTACCAGTCTAATCACGCCACCTTCACAGCTGTCTTCCAGTGCCCTGCATAAATCTGAGATCCCTGTCATGAGACTAGCATGGACGAAGGACTCCTACTTGGCATAGGAATACCAAGGTACACTGGGGAGCATATCTCAAGACAGAGAAGTATGCAATTAATGCCAACCCAAAGGGGGGCTTAGAGAATACACGTATGACCCGAAGGAAGCATATGGAAAACACTTGGGTGTCCAGCCGCAGGTGGAATATTTCAACCCCCGGGGTGGAAAGGTGGCTTGGCAAGGGAAAGACACAGGCTCAGAGAGGCTTAGGATCAATCCTAATTCACCTCTTGCCCCTACCCCTTGGCCCTACCCCTCTGTTTTTGCGCGTTCACATCTAGGGGTGCTCCCAATTCTTTTTGAGATTGAGGGGTGGGGTGAAGGGGTAGGGCTACATAGCCCTCGAAACAGAGATTTTTCAGAGGCACACTCCAAACGGAGGGCTACAAGAAAGTTCACAGAATGCATCGCAAATCACCGGCGAGATGGCTTCGCAAACAATTTAGCGCCAGATGACACCACCATGCACTTTATTTACTCTTATAATAATACTATAGTCGTTTAAATTAAGAAATTATATAGTAAATTACCTTTCCGAATCAGAAAAAACATACATTTCGAGGAAGGAATGTTATAATCATCATGTTTCTTCAAAGTTAAGAGCAGCTGCGCTGATTGTCAGTCGTTGTCATGGAGAAATGCTGTACAAACTCCGAAGACTGATGACATATCGGGTTCATGAATGGTTGTTCCATTTCGTAGGGGAATATTTAGGGTGAATTGGAATTGAGCCTTACGGTGGAAACACACAACTGGGGGGTCGCTCAGAGGAGGGACCATGCACATTGGAGGCACATAGATACTGGCGTCGACGTCAGCAGTGCTGGAGGAACTCAGGGCTTGTGAGGCTCACCTGAGGAGAATATCGCACGTATCCAGTCCGTGGAGTGGAATGGAGAACAAGCGAAGACACCTGAGCGGGTCCTAGTACCGGCTGGTTGAAGCGAGTACACAGGAGGACACTGGCTCCACTTGGAGATTGTAGAATCTGGGGAATGTGTTGGGTGTCGCCCAGCTTGCAGCTCTGCAGATGTCTATTAGTGAGGCACCATGCACTAGAGCCCAAGAGGATGCCACACTCCGGGAAGAGCCAGGTTCATCACCTGGTCCCGGAAGGGAGTGGTAGGAACCTTGGGCACATATCCAGGCCGGGGTCTCAGGATCATGTGAGAGTAATGCCTCGTTTCCACTGAGGGGTACGGTACGGTACGGTACAGTACGGGTCGGGTCGGGTACACCAGGATCCGGCTTGCGTTTCCACCGCCAACAGTACCCTTACTTGATAGGCGTGGTGTTTGCTGGAAAGAAGCGATCGACGTCATTTTCGCGCGAAGAAAGCGACATAGTAAACAACAACGGATGACAGACAGCATATATTGTTCTTGCTTCTCCGCATGTTTGTCACTAGAAACAAGCGCTGGCATTAGGCGTTTCTCAATACCAAGTAGCCGACCGACGCAAAGTGCGACTCAAGAGAAAGATCTCGAGGACGCGAGTCTATTCTGCTAATGGAACAGCGCGTTCTTGAACGCGGCACTCAGTTCGCTCTGGCTCTGCGACTCCGGTTATCTCTGTATGTTCATTTCAGGCAACAATAAAACGAAATATGTTATAAAACACCATTTTGCTTCTTTTCGATTTCATTTCAATACATTTTAAACATTCTAAAGCACGTTCAGGCAACGCTGCCTATATTCACTGCATGCATAAACGTTATAAATAACAACTAAAACACAACCCAGCTGCCTCTTTTCGTTTAAATTTAATAAACATATTCCAGGAAATATGTAATGTATTGCATATCGCAACAAATGTTGCAATAAACAACATTACAGATCTTGTAAAAAAAGAAAACTATCTCTTTTTGTTGAATTTCAGTTTTATCAATAATGGATAAAAGTATATTAGTACATTATAAAAGTATAAGTAGAAGGTACAAAAATATATACAGTAAAGCTTAAATAACATCAAGAAACAATTCAGTCAGTCAAATATACAAATTCAGCGCTTAAAGATATGAAACTTCACGTAGCCTTCTGCCAAAACTATTATATTAGCAACGGTAGGGGGGCACGGCCCTCGAATGCCCCACCATTGTGCCAGTGCTGCTGTACGCGCAATACGTGGGCGGGCAATTTGCTAATGTTTCGTCTTGACATCACAACGGAACGGCTTATGACTCATTTATAAAACAGTTCATTGACAAACAGTTCATTTCATTTAAAACATTTAATTGACTCAGAGTCGACTCACTTTTGAAAGACAATAACTTTATATACGGTCCACTTTCAGATTTAAAACTTTGCAGGATCTTTTCATTCACTTAGACCTATGTTACACACTACATGAAAGGTCATTTTCAAAAATCTAAAATGGGGCACTTTGGGTGCACGGCATGTTGTTACAAAGACACTGAACATTATTTACAATCATTAATGGAATAAATAAACAAACAAAAAACTTGGTGATGAAGTTTTTTTTTTTTTAAATATCAAGTGACAGAATGGGCAAAGATGACCATATATCTTTTTTAGCACTTCAAAATTTGGGCATCTTTGTTAAAGTGTGTGTAGAACAGCAAACCTTTAATCATGCGTAGAAGTTACTAGAAGGTGAACGTGATTTCACCAAGTACCACATGTTCCAATCCTGGATCAACATCTTTGTTGATCCTGGATCAACTTTACAATAAATCAACCAATCAGATTTGAGGGACAATTTTACAGTTTATGTCAACTTTAGGCTTAGAACCAGAGTGAAGTACTTAAACACCTATGTTATTCACCTATCATTACCCTCTGATTTTAGGAAGAAGTCATGGGTAGGGTTAGATTTAGGGGTAGGCATTGGTTAAGGACTTCATTTTAGGACAGGAATGTTGATCCAGGATCAACAAAATATGTTGATCCAGGACCATGTCTTACTTGGTAAAATCTAGGTAACCGTTACAAGAAAGGATGCAACCATAAAATCCTGAAGGGAAAAAAAGTTTGCTAAGAAAACTGCAAACTGAAAACGGTCTGATCAATAGATTTTACCAAAAACAACCTGGTAAAAATCAGACTTGATGGTGGCAGCAACATATTCTGGATTTGATTAAAGATTCCTGTTCCAGTACGACGATAAATCACAAAAAAGTATAGTTCTGGAATGGTTCTGACTGAGCTGAGACATTAATCCAATTGAATATTTTTAGGTATGACCTGAACATTGCTGCAAGCCAACACTTTCTAATTTGACATGGGGTGAATTTGTGTTGAAGAATTGAGATGTGGAAAGCTCATGCTGACATAACTAAGACAAGTCATCTAGTGGCTACCCGAGGAATATTATGCACAGAATGAATTTATAGTGGGTGATTCCTTTGTGTTTATCTTATTGTTTCTTCAACATGCTAAATTTAGAGGTTTAACAAAATGCAGAAATAAAATCAAGGGGTTAGCACTCTGTAAATACATTGCCTGTTCAAATGTATCACTCACATGCTGAAATGTCTGTCCTTAACTTGGCAGGACCAGTGGTCAATCTTTGGGTGTCCAGCAGTCTTAAAATGCAACATTGTCTTCATGGTTAATTTCACTTCCCTTGAAATAATAAATGACCTAAAGGCACATAAGCGCCTCCCAAATCAAAACCACCTGGGCCCGAGAATGCCTGTGAGTCCATTGTTTCTATAGACTCCTGTAGTTGAAGAGTGCAATACTTCATCTGCAGAACAGCCTTTTGAATGTAAAATAGTGAAATAGTAATAGTAAAAAAGTAAAGTAGAAGCCCAGGTTTGAGCAGATTTTTTTTTTGAGCTGTGTCATATTGAGTGTCATATTGAAGGGACTCAAAATCACAAATTAATGACTTACCTATACCTATTTTCTTGCAGGAGCAAAATAAATAAATAAATAAAAATGCAGATGAATAAGACAAGTGTTCATTTTGGGGTGATATGAAAGAATTTAGTCAAGCAGAATTAAAGCTAACAAATCAACAGCCATGTGTTAATCATAATATTTCTAATTACCATTTGAATCATAAACAAAAATGTTCACATGCAATTGTGTTTGAAAGCAAACGAAAATAGTGCAAAGTTTTTGTTCTGAGACATTTTTTCTTTGTTCCTGTTTGAAACAAACAGTGAAATTCCTTTAAGCCTTGAAAAAGAAATCACTTCATTCATTTAACAGTTCCTTACTAAAGTGCTGCTTTTAAAAAGGTATTTGGTGTATTTCAGTTTATAGGCATGTGATACTGAATGAGATAGTTAAAAAGCAGGGCAAGTCTGATCTGAAAAGGAGTTAAGAGAAAAAAAAAAGACTTGTATGATCTGATTTGCCATGCCCAGACAAAACTCAGCTGGGGATTCCCAGAGGTTTGATTCTTTAACTGTATATATGTGCCAAAAATGCACTTATGTAGGCTATAAACGTTTTTACTTGAACAGAATCAAAAAAACTAATCTTATTCCAATTATTGCTGTTAATGATAAAACAGAAAATAACAGATTTACATTATAGTCAAATTAACTGTTAGAAAGTCATTCCCTTTAACAGCACGCAATTCAGACATTTAGGCCTGGGGCCTATACCATGAAGCCGGTTAAGGTGGCTAGCCAGCTATGTTTCAGTTTAGTTTGTGCCAACCCTGGGTTTTAGGTACCATGAAAGTGGTTTGGCTTTTAGCAGTGTTCATCGCCATAATAAACTTACACTCCACAGCTAACCTGGTCCGGGGCAGGATATGTTCCGGGTAAGAGGTTGCAAACCGAACTTGAACCAATCATCTGTGTGCAAAGTGACACATGTATGACGCGATAAAGTCACTCCACAGCAAATGATTTCAAAAGACAAAATCATGGCTTTTAGTAAATAAATTTGTATGATTTAGAAATTATTTCTGTAATTATTATACCCTAAAATGATCTCACATGTACAATTTCAGTTAGTCGTTTATTATTACGCAGATTTTACATGAATACGTACAGTATATAAAGGTAATAAAAGTACACTTTAGAATCAATAAATGAAGCTATAAAATGACTACATTTGAGCTTAAATGTTTAATTCTCTCTATACCTTTATCAACTGTATAAACTAACTTTACAACTATTAGGCCTACTTGCACTGATATACAGTAGTGAGACTTTCTTTTAGTTGTCCTCTTTCATAGTCAGCTATTTTCTTCTTGCTGTGTAATTTTTTTTAAATTCTTATTATTTGAATACTTTTATTTAATAAGTGATTTGCGCTAATTCTCTCGCGAGAAATGAATTTCAATGAGTTTTGAATGAGTTTCACTCTTTCTCAGCATGTGATTGGCTGTTCGCTACTGATGTCACACCCAAACTCCTAAACTCAGGATGACAGGATCAAATCCTGAGTTGACAGAGAAAGTTGAAGATCAGCATCATGGTACCAACAAAGCCTGGTTGGATTGGTTTGGTTTTGTCAACTCGAAACTAATCCTGCAAACTGAGTTTGTTCAACTAGCCTACCATCATGGTACAGACCCCTGGTTTCACCGACAGGGCTAAGATTAAGCCAGGATTAAGCCTTATCTTAATTAAGACACTGAAGTCGATTTTTTGGCATTATTGGTGTGCATAGACAAAACATTTGCACTAGCAGTGAAAGTGCTTTTCAATTAAAACAGCTTAAACATGCATTTTATTTGGGGGGTTAATATAAAAAAGAGGCACATCTGTATGGGATCTCAGTTTTAATTCCACTTGAAATCTTTTAAACCTTAAAACTGCTCTAAAAAGATCTACCTGCTCTGTGTTTACAGACAGATCCAGCAGCCGCAGCAGTAGCGATGTCGCCCCGCCTACTCCCTGCGTCACTCCTCACGGCGAATCGCGTGCATGTGTTAAAACTGATCCTTTAGTGTTACTGCTGCATCCTTTGTGAAAGAGTTGTCAAAGTTGACCAAAAGGGGGGCGATTTTTTTTTTTTTTACAATAACACAGAGACGAAAACAGCTCAGTTGTTAAATGTACATGTGGTACTTTTCTCAGATCTCTATAGGCGTTTCATGAGGACTCGACTTGGGAATGCAGCTAATTTCATTGATTTGGATTAACATTTCTTCTGGTCACGGAAATACAGTCTGCTAACACTTTTAATGCAGTTTCAAGGATGGTAAGTTTTATTTTATATAGTTTATAATTATAAGCTTCTCTGAACTCCCCGAGTTTCCCTTCACTGAACTTCTGTCGCGTTTTTGCCTTGTGGCTGTTGTGCTAAGACTCAATGGAGAAAAAATGTTGACTAACGGTTATCAGTCCATCCTTATTTATTCACACTGGGATATTACAACCAAATAAAAGCAAGTTTCTGTATCTATTATTATGATAGATGAAAGAATCACTCAACCAAGTAATTTACATTTGTGAATATGCCAACTTTTAAAAAGAGTAATTTAACAGTTGTCAGTTTTCAGTACTGGGATAGTTACTCTGTAGCTATTTTTATTTATTCATTTATTTATTTTAGCTAAATAAAAACTTTTGTGCTTGATAAATAATGTTAAAATTATGTTTAATTACATGAAATGACATATCAGTCTGTCTTCTAGAAAGAAAAAAAAAGGTTTGTGGGTCGCCCCCATGTGTGCCACCATGTTGACATCACATGATCAGTCATATTCATCATGCAGTTGAACTTAGTATTACGAACCCCACCCCCCTTTTAAAAAGTGTCAACAGCAAAGTTGTAATTTGGCTTTGAACAACACTGTTAAAATAAATAATGCAATAATATAAAGTACACATAATCAACTACATTACGTATTATAACAAATGCCTGCAGAGGGTGCCAACGACGATGTTGTTGTTGCAGCATGACCAAATCCTTGATTAATATTGGGCAAACAACATTTAATTCAGATGTTAACTTAATCTGTTATTCTTGGCCACTTCTTTACAATAGAAATGCCACAGCCACTGTAATTTCTTTAACAAGAATATTGGACATTCAAAACATGCAATCTCAGAGCAAGGGTTTAAAGTTTTATTTTGAAATTTTGATGAACAACAATTCACATATTTAGAGACATTGATGTATTCTCCTGTGGTGGCGTTAGTTTCTAAATGATTTATGTTACAAATCTGGTGAAATCACATTGCATTTCCAGACGAACATTATATGCAATTATAATGTTACATTATATGTAACAAGTAACCTACATCAGGATTGTGGGAAGTGTTCCTGGTTCCTAAACTATGCTGTCTAAATTGAATATAGAAGTCTATAATGTGTTATGTATATGCTAGGTCAAAGAGTTGTGTTTTTATGGTCATACTTTTGGGCCAGCTGTAGTTTGTTTATTAAGCGTGCAGGGCAACCACCCATAATAGCATTACAATAATCTAGCCTTGATGTCATGAACGCATTAACCAATTGTTCTGCATTTTTCATTGAGAGCATTGTGACACAATTTAGATATATTTTTAAGATGAAAAATTAGGTTTTACAGATGCTAGACACTTGACTTTCAAATGTAAGGTTGGTATCAAAGAGCACACCCAGCTTCCTAACCGACGACGAAGACTTGACAGAGCAGCCATTAAGTGTTGGACAGTATTTTATATTATTACGTTATAGAAGGTTTTTGACCACTAATTAGAATCTCTTTTTTCAGAATTAAGTAGTAGGAGGTTGCTAGTCATCCAGTTTTTTCAGCTATGCATCAGCTATGCATTCCATCAATTTTGTGAATTGGCAAGTTTCTTCAGGGTGTGAAGAAATATAAAGCTGCATATCTACAGCATAACAGTGAAAACTAATGCCATACTTCCTAATGATATCTCCCAAGGGTGGCATGTACAGAGTGTACAGCAACGGTCTAAATACTGAGCCTTGTGGTACACCATACTGAACTTGTGATCGATAAGACATCTCTTCATTTATTGCTACAAACTGATACCGGTCAGCGATACACAAAAGAAATATATTTGAAATATATTTTCAGAATATATTTTTGGTATATCTGCAAATATTTGAAATTGGCCCAATAAATATAGTTTAGTTAAATATATGTAAATATATTTTTATTTTATTTTTAATATATTTTAGTTACATAAGTTCAGTCGAGCTTCTGTTAATGTTCGCTGATCAATGATAAATAAAAACAAAATAAAGTAAATCGGTTCATCATATAAAGCGATTGAGTCAAAAAAATTGGACTAAACCGCTCAATTAATGTGGATTAGTTTGACTAGTTTTAGATCTCTTTATTTACTTTTCGAAGCATCAAAATGGGAGTTACATATCTGTCAATGGAGGGACAGATAGCTCTCAGATTTCATCAAAATGATCTTCATTTGTTTTCCGAAGATGAACGAAAGCCTTACAACTTTTGAACAACATTTTTGGGTGAACTAACCCTTTAACGTCAAGTTTTGTTGACAGCCAATCTGTATCCATTCTGCTTTAGAGAGCATGAGCGTTTAAAGTAGTAGATGGCATAACTGCTGAATGCACTTACAATAAACAGAACAAACGTTCTTGGTGTGAATGGGCCTTTAGTCTCCTCTTTTGTTTTTATCTGTTTCTGCTTTGGTGGGAGAATTACACACTGTTTTTCAGTTACTGTATGGCAGTCAGCATTTAGACCTCCCATTACCATTGTGCCATTCTTCCTATCCTGAAAAGAATAAATATCCAATGATCTAATTTACATAATGTGTGTCTCTCATTGTGTATATATTAGATGCAATATACACTCTCAGAAGTACCATATAAGATAAGAAATGATGACTAAACTTCTAAACCAGATTGACCCATTGCACTCATTGACCTTTGATTATTTTGTGTAACTTGTTAATGTCAATGTCAACACATGTTCATATTTTCATGTCATATTCCCAAATTCCGAGTCATGTTCTGATCCATTGTATGAGACATATGTCATGTGCATGTGCTTTATGCCTTTCCGGTTAAACAAGTCATTCACGTGTTGATGCGCGGTTCTTATGTGCGCTTTTCTGAGCACATATACCCGAAGCGCACATGCACTAAGCCTAATAACAGCGCCTGGTTACTTGAACTAAGTTATCTTTCTATAGAATTTTTTTCAGAGAAAATTGAGAGACAATCTGCTTGTCAAATGTCAGAGGCTGGAAGTAAGTTAGCTACTACGCATTAGCAGTGTTGTAGTCGAGACCACCTCACTCGAGTCCGAGTCGACACCGAGTCCATAGAGAGTCGAGTTCGAGTCGAGTCCTAAACCAGAGACGGTCGAGTCCGAGTCGAGACCGAGACCAGTGAGGGTTGATTACCTAATTTACTTTTATTTACTTAGAGAAACCCTTTTTTTTTTTTTTACTGAATTTACTTAGAGTTTAACAAATATGATCAATTTAGGGTAAAAAGGCCACATAGTAGGTGGTGTTAAAAGTAATTTTATTACAATTTGTCATGCGCAGTTGCGCACTAGAAAATCACCAATCACTGGGCGTGTCAATCAATTTAAAGAAATATTTTATTAACATACATTAATAATCATGAAAAATATTTTTAATTGAACTCGAGTGGACTCGGGAATAATTCCGAGTCCTAAAAAAAAAATGTTCGAGTACGAGTCAATTCCGAGTCCTAATGGACACGAGTCCATGACGAGACCAAGACCATTAAAATATGGTCTCGAGACCGAGTCCGAGACGAGTCTGAGTCTCGAGTACTACAACACTGCGCATTAGTTATCGTGTAAGCATCACACCCTAATTATGATATTTTTTGAAAGTAGCGTTTCTTTTCATGGTAATCTAGGTGCGAAATGTTGTCTTTCGTAGCCATTTACTGTATCCATATGAAGCTCTGAATCGTAGCAAGCAAGATGGCTAATGCTTGTCAGGGACTCAAGATGGCGGCAGTCAACTGGAAAAAAAGCGTTTGATGTAAGAGGTCACGTGACTGACATTTATGTATACAGATCATGAAAATATCATGTTTTAATGCTTCCCTTACATGAACCCACCAGTAACAACCTTTAGTGCTACAGCACTGAAGTGGAGAGTGTGTCCTGGAAAAAATGAACAGCAGTGTTTAGTCTAAAATAAGAGACCGTAATGGTGCATCTAGAGAGAATGGTGAGACTTAGAGCAGGGGAGTGTCAGTGGGTTGTGGTACAGTTGTTGTTTTTGGGTTAAGCTGGACAGCATCTGGCACCCCGCCCGACAGCAATGCATGGCTCATCCAAAGGGGAGACCACAGGACTGAAGCAACCCGCCCCCCTCTAGATCAAATTCTAAATCTGGGGGATTACATCTCTACATCTCATGCTGCACCATTAGGCAAAGAGTAAGGAAGGATCATTCATGATGTGGGCTCATTTAGAACTCATGCGGTGCCGAATGGTGCCGAAGTACCAATTAATTCCATGCCAGACTTCTCACTTAATTCATAAAATATCTTAAGTGTATGTTCTAAAATGTACATCAACTAATTAATACATTTTCAAATGAGAGCTAAATCTTGCATATTTGCAAATTATTTTCCTTAAACACCATGTTAATATCTATGAAAAAAAACTAGACTTAAGGCTGATTTATACTTTAGTGTCGGACCTACGGCGGAGCCTCTACACTATAGACTACGCGTTGGGTTTTTATTTATACTTCTGCATTGTTGTCCGCGTTGACAAGCAATTACGCACGCAAAGAGGAAACCCAGGGAGCGGTTCTAGCAGACCAATCACAGCGCTTGCAGTACGCGTAGAATTGACGCGTTTTTTACTTTTTTGGACAGGTGCATGTCAGGGTACGCCAAAACGCTACACACAGCCAGCGACGTAGCTAGGGCGTGAGTTCGATGCAGATGTATAAATTGGGCTTTAGGTTTTGGTGGGCTTAATGAGTACACTTACCCCCAATGAAGCTAACGAGTTATTAAGGATGGTCAAAGTTCAGAGATAAATGGCATCACATTTGAATGCAACCTTGCTGGTATGAAAATTAAATATTTATATCTCTCTTGTGGCGCATGGGTCTCAGTGTGTGGGTGCAATGGCAGATATGTGTATATGAAAATACAGTGGACCATTAACGTTTGGGATGTGTTTTGCACACAGTTGAACAATTACAGCAGTACTTGCATTACAGACAGTACTAACGTCATTTTTCTTTCAGCATGTTTGTGAATTTAGTTATTTCTAACTAAAATTTCTATTCTGAACATGCAAGTCTAGTCTTGCAAAGTTTTTCCTTGCAGTTGGTAAACAGAAGTAGCCTATTCACCAAATTAGATAATTGACTGTGTTTACATGCAGAGTAACGTTCTGTTATTATTGGGTGTTTCCCAATTATTTTAATCATTTAAATGCATTAATCTGATTACCATATCCCAAATCAATATTTTGGTTTCGAGAATCGAATAAAATCCCTAACTTTGCATGTATTAATAAGAATATATTTTAAAGACACTGTGAAATACGCATTTTTATTGTTGTTTATATGTCTGTTTGAGGTGTTTTAATATGCTTTAAGACCAAGTGCAAATTCATTAGTCAACACCATTTCTGAGTATTTTCTTCTTAAAAATGCAGTCCTACTAACAGTCTCATAAACGCGGTTTGAAAAGTGCTCGTTTTCTACGCAAACATGTTACCAATACCGTTCAAAGAGTTTCTAAGGATGCTGAAGTCTGACTCTGAGATGGTGAATGGGAACATGGGGTTTATGTAACATTAGCAACACATTATTAGCTGTTTGATAACATAGTCAAGCCAACGGCTTTTAATTAATAAAATAATTACCAATTTGTGAGCAAAAATTTAGAGAGCATGTAAATGTATTACCATTTTGATACATCGATTCGTAGACGACCCTTTATAATTCGCTCTTCCTCTTATTCTTCTGCTGGTTTAAACATAATAAGGCTGTGTTAAACCAATATTTCCACTTGCCATTGTGCTGTGTTTAATAAAGTTTACAGCTGGTGTAATTGAGTGGTGGTGGGGTATAATTTGCATATTCATGGTTTTGCATATACTAATTGAAGCAAGGGTTCAAACAATTCAGACTTTTTTCTCATACTTGCGAGTTTACAACTCGCAAATGCAACTATATTATGCAAATCTGAAAAAAAAAATCTAAACTGCACAATTTTTACTTTATAACACGTAATATCTCACAATTACCTTTTTTATTTTGTATTCCATAGTGGAAACAAGCTTCCATACATTCAAGTTTGTAGAGAATAAAGGAATTATTATTATAACATGCTAAAATTAAATAATCTTATTTTATTCAGAACTTCTAAAAATCATGTTTTACATTGTAGTCCCTCCCTTTTTAGTTCACGGACCACCATTGTTCAAAGTTTAATATCAGGATTAACATTTTAATAACCAGGCAAAATGGCAAAACACATTTTTATAAATAATATAGGCTACAGCATACTACTGTACATGTGCCAGGATTCCATCCCCTTCACTCTCCTCATCGCCGCCCACTCATTCCCTCTCACCCAATCGGACACTGCCTTCTGCTGACATCAGAAGGGTTTTGCGTCATTATTATTGTCACATCTTGTGTAAGTACACCCACTAATACTTTTCCAGGTGGCTTTCCTAACCTCTCTGGAAAGCATGGCAATGACCCTTACTTTGTCTTGTCTAGACTTCATTCAGCCCTTGAGTTGTGAAAAGACATTTACAATAGAACTCACTTGGGAGAAAAAAAGCTTATAGTATAAATACATATATAGCTTTCAAATGCTGTGGCTAAATCATTATGCATGAGTCGGTTATGTATTTGAAAATAAAAACTGAGGGAAGCCTAAGAAACGATATTAAACTAACTGAAACACATACACACAAACACAAAACGTAACACCAGATGTATTTCCATCAATGAAGGGCCCAAAAATAATCAGATTTAAAGCTTCTATTGAAAATCCGTCCATTCATTATTGCCCTATTTCAGTCCGTATTGGCATCATTGTAAATCATGTTGAAAACAACCATTCATTTGTGGATGGCCATCACTATATTGGTCTTTATGGCAAGTATGGGCACTTGATGAATTGTACCCTGTGTAGGGTTTCATTTACATATGAGAGCCCCCTGTAAGTGCAATTCATTGTCCTCAATGAGAACGGAGAGTGCATGAATGAATCTGAATGAGGGGGTCTCACTCCTACAGTGTCTCACCTCTGACATCTGCGTATATTACACTGACACTCTGCCCAGCCCCCAAGGCCTTCTCACACATTCACACATTTCCCCCCATGGGTTTCAGTTCTTTCACTTTTGAACTGTGTTTGTGTTTCAAAACATTCAAATACATTAATTGGCAGGTTTGATTGTGTTATTGCTTCAAGTCTTTGAATGCTAAAAAAAAACCTGTTTAACTTCATTTGAATTTCGCTTAGAGAATCATCCCCACCGGTGACCTCACTAACCGTACGTTCACACCGCCGCCGACTTGAGCTGCCAAAGCGGCCGGAAGTCATTAATTTTCAATGGAAGCTGGCTTTTCTCAGCTGCAAGGAGCACCAAATCCATCGGTGTCGCGTTTTGAGCGTCAATCAGAAAGATGAAAGAAGCTCAACTTTATGGTAATGAGCTGTGACGCGGTTCAGCGGCAAGCAGCGGCAAAACGCCAGCAACCAATCGGGAAATAGACGTCCTTCACGCTGGCTGATTCCGGAGAAATACACAATGTAAACTTTCGTTCCTACCAAAACATTAGTTCTGAAAAAATGGAAGAGAAGCTAATAGTTGCCGTTGCTGTGATTTATACTGGTTTCGTATCATTTATGACATGACGTTGTTTGCTTAATAGGGACCGCATGAGCGCAACTTTTATTTGAAATATTTACGAACGCTCGTTTAAAAGCTGGAATGCAATTAATTTGCTTATGGTGACACCGATTTGACCGCAAATAATAATAATAATAATAGCTAACTATTTTTTCCCGACCAAATGTGACTAAAACGGTTATAAAAATGCGGTCATTATAAAAGGTTTCTTCAATGTATTGCTTGTTTTTTTTCTGTTTATTACATTTCATGTTGTGACCGTTCTATTCTCCCTGCAACGTCCGAATGTTCAAAGCTTCCAAAGCATCAACAAGCTTCCCCATTCTTTTTGACAAGCGTCCTTGACAGAGCGGCCAGAGCTTCTTTGACGCTCAAGTCGGCGGCGGTGTAAATATGGTGACGCAAAGGTGTGTGAAATTCGATGTAGTATGCACTCCAGATGGCTAGGTGGCAATGTGAAGCACTGCCACACAACTACACCAACCTCCATCCTTGTCTAGCAGACTTTTGCGTTTTTATCCTTTAGACAGGAATGGGACGGTGGAGTGTTTTTAAGCCCCCAAAACGCTGTCACCGTATAAACAAAAGGCACATCTGATAAAATTTTTGTACCTATTCACTCGTGGAGCGTTCTCGTGTAAACAGGGCCTAAAAGGTGGTGAGTAGGGATGGGGGAAAAAAACTTTTCTTCGATGCATCACGATGCGGACGTGGACGATCCTGAATCGATTCACAAATGTCAAAAAATCGATTTTCAAAAAAAAAAAAAAAAAAAATATATATATATATATATATATATATATATATAGCATTGCCTATGTAGTGTATATATATATATATATATATATAGCATTACCTATGTAGTAGACAACAAGCATGTTTGCATGTCCTCACTAACCATCATTACATTTTCATTGAATATCAAACAAATAAAAAGTGAAATTAATACCAAAATGTTGCTGCTGCTAATATAACCATATGTTGGTCTATTGTATTTTTGTTAACTGTTGTGAAATGGAAAATCAATAATCCCTAATGGAGAATCGTTAATAATCGAAAATCGACTGTAATCGAATCGGGACTTCAATAATCGTAATCGAATCGAATCGGGAAATCAGACAGATTAACAACCCCTTGTGGTGAGCTGAGTCTTCCCCCATGGACGCTCAATGGTACCTTGGATTTCACACAGTGACGAGTGCTCTTTGCCATCACGATCCTCCTTCCTCTCACTGTAATGAAGGTTTGTTGAAGGAGGAGGTGAAACAATCAACAAAACGAGAGTAAGATGCCCGTAATGGATAACTGCTGCATATAAACATAAAACACAACATAAATTTTCTAGGCCTTGTCCTCTCTCATCTTGCACTGTTGTCACTCACTCCTCTTTTTATCCTTCCGGAGCTCCTCCATTGGACTCGAAACTGGTGTGGTGTGCAGGTGACGCTCATAATTTTTAAGCAAGCACTCACGCCACCTGCCTCGCTACGTTCAATACCGTTTTTTCGGTTCAGTTCTGATGGCTTGGAGTTGGCACATCAGTTTTTTTTGTTGTTATCTTATGCTTAGGTGTCAGGAACAGTAAGAAAAGTGTGAGATGGTAGTCTAATACAAATGTGAAGTTATGTTGGAAGTGTTTTCATTTGAGTAGGCGACACGTATAAAACATTGCAAAACCGGAAAGAAGAAAAAATGTAATTTATACCCACATATAGACCATAGAGCCATATTTGTAGTTATCTAGCGTTTGGTTGTTGTGGCAATTAGGGCGGGGCCGAGAGCCGTGGGAACTAGGGATGCCACGATTGTCAATATAATATTGAACAATTTGGTTGCAGATTTTACTTTTTGTTTAGTAACTAAAATTTGTATTTTGGCAAGCAGATAAAACATTCCAGTTACTTTGCAATAGAATACTACTTCTCAAAGTCAAACTCTTTCCTTGAACAGCTCAGATTTTCTAAGATTTTCAGGCCTTCTAAACGACTGGCAAACACCTGTCAATTCTTTCTGGAAAAATCCAAAGTTTGTGTTAGTGGGGTTGAACTTGAAGGGCTATTTTGGGATGTAAAACACAAAGTGCTTGTGGACTGGTGAGATGTGAAGAACATGCCTTATTTTGTAGCAAGCTTTCTCCATGTGTCCGCTGACAGGACTGAATAAGCTGGCAGGTGTGTGGAAGTTTCAGACAGCACGGCTGCAGAGGCTGCTGCCTCATGTTAAACCATATAACCTATGAACAGCATTATCTCTGACATTCCTCATGCATAACTTTATCCAGGGACAGCAATATATATATATATATATATATATATATATATATATATATATATATATATGTATATATATATATATATATATATATATATATATATTTTTTTTTTTTTTACAGTGGTCATTGAAGTGGCAAAAAACAACATAACTCCATATTGTTTTAATTGATGGAGATGGTCATTAAGTTTCATTAAGGAAAGTTATTCTTGAAATTAAAAACATTACATTCTGCTTAAAAGAGAATGAATAGATTTTTAATCTAAAACTTCATTGTACATCGAGAAATAGGTTTATTGTAAAATTTGATTTTATACACTACTGCTGTTCATGACTTTTATTTTGTAATTCATGCTAATTGTCATGTTCCTGGTTTCGTCATGTGCTCCCTTTGTCATGTTGTTATAAGGCTCGTTCGACTTCATACAGCGCTGTGCAGACCGATCACCAGCTGACTTGAAGCAGTGCGTGCCGGTTAGAAATTGTGTCCGACTTGAGACAGCACTGACGCCACCTGAGTATGGCAAGAGCGATTCGAGAGCAGCTGGCTGATTCATTCGCCGCAGCTTCTCCAGAGTGGCTGCACGAACTCTGATGACAACACAGCTGTTCCACGATTGGCCAAATCCACTGCACGACAACCATCACGTGTGTTTCGTGTTTATTCGTAGATGTTCAGTTCCACTAATGTTCACACATCTGTTTTTTAATAACCGTAAAAAAGCTCTTTTCATGTAGCCGCGATGTTATTTTGTGTCATGTTTATCAAAATAAAACAGATTTTTTTAAAATGTAGACCCCACTACATTGATATTTAAATATTAAAGGCTTATGTTAGTTGAACTTAATCTTGTTCAAACAGACACTGTATTCAGCTGTACATAAAGTTTTAAATGGTAACACATCTGAAACGTCTGTGTATTTGAAAAATGTTGCATTTATTTGACTTCAGCTGTTTTAAACTATGGAGACACCACGTGAGTGGACACTACACGAAGCAGAAAGTGTCTGACTTCACATATTTTGTAGGTTAGTTAAATGAACCTGTTCGTTCAAGGATGCCAAGGGGAAGAATCAAATTTTCCCTGGCCCAAATACAGTATATAGACTATGCCATGCTGTTGAGCAGCTCATTTGTATTCTTATAGGTTGATATTCGTCCTTTTCATATATTCTGCTTGCCCTGTTGACATTTAAATAACATCTGGTGGGGTGGTGGAAGTGTATAAAAGGGACCATGTATGGGTTCTAGGTCTAAATACAGAGTATTAAAATAAATAAGGTTGTAACTGTATTAAGTCATTGTTTTTTTGTTTTTGCTAAATACTAATAAAATGCACTTTAGGAGACTAGGCTGACTTTAAAGAGCTTAGGGGAGACCACAAGTGTGGCTTGTTTACTGATAAGAGTTTGCGTACTGTATACAGCTGAACCTAAGTGCAGAATTTTATTGAAAGGGGTCATGTACTGGCTTTTTAAATTTGATTATATTGTTGTCTGAGGTCAACTTATGACGTTCGCTTGGTTTTTGCATTCCATAAAAACTAATAAGTAACAGGCTATTTTGTACCCTAGTTTTGAGCCTAGCAGAAAAAACGCTCGGTTTTTATGGGCATGGCACTGAAGACTTGGAAGTAAACGCCCACTGCTGTGAGTGGATAACAGTTTTGCATATTATAATGAGTTTCAACTCACCCGTCGGTGCACGTGGGGGAAATTGTTCGGAAAACGTCCTATGTTGTAAAATGGCAACTGGAATGATTCGCCCATACATCTTCGACTCAGCCTTGAATGCTGTTGGACTCTAGAGTTCAGTGCTAGATTGGTGTTTGTCTTTGAAATATTCTCTCATTTCATTTTTGCTGTAAAATATCCAAAAACCACTTGGCCAATGTTATATATTTTGTTTAAGCTTCGGAGCTTTTGTTGAGAAAAATGGGCGTGCGCGATTCAAGGCTTGTGTTGTCAAACTCCTCCACTTGAGGCAGGATCTCTCTACCAACCTGGAGTTGCTGGAGGTGCTGATTCTCATCCCAGCCGCTTCACACTCGGCTGCAAGCCTTCCCAGTGCATGCTGAAGGTCCCGGTCTGAAGGGGCCAACACGACAACATCATCCGTAAAGAGCAGAGACGAAATCGTGTGGTCGCCAAACCTGACACCCTCCGCCCCCTGGCTGCGCCTAGAAATTCAGTCCATAAAACAGAACCGGCGACAAAGGGCAGCCCTGCCGGAGTCCAACATGCGCCATATATATAACATATATATAAAATAATGAAAATGAAAATAGTATTTGTTTTAATTATACATGATAATGTATAAAAAAGTATATTAAATATATTTAATCATTCTACACTGTAAAAAAATGTTTTTCAAAATAAAGCAAAGATTATTGGAGTTTTGTTGTTTCAGTCTTTCTGCATCAACATTTCATGTTTAATTCGATGTATTACTTGCCACTTTGCAATAATTTGTAAACCTGTGAAGCAGTTTCTGAGGTAAATTTGTTTTATAGACTTACACATTGAAAAAAATCAGTGCATAGGACTTAAGCTCAAGTCGTTTTTGCCTCCTTTCCACCTGCAGCCCTCCCCCTACATTTTGGTCAGTCTTGTAACCCCTCCACCCTCTATCCAGGATTAGAGCTCCATACTTGGAGCAGATTGCCCGCAATGCAGTCCATCTGCATTTACATTAATAACAAACAGCATTTGGGGGGAGGGGGTTCCTCGGGAGTCAACATGCTTCTTAGTCAGTGTGCTACATCTTCTCAAATAAGGACTATTAAAACGAGTGGTTTAAATATGGTCGGTTGCTGCCCCAGTTTCTTGTAGCCACTTTGAAGCTGCTATTTGTTGCTCTATTAACCAGTCTTTGTTGGCGATCTGACAGTAGCGTGTGTGAACTAGGGTACAATCACACAGCTACACTGTATCTGTACTTCTAGTGCCTCATTAACTAAAAAAAAAACATACTGTTTAACATTACAAATAGCTCAATCCTATGAATAGATGCATGTTGTTGAGCAAAATCTATTTATTTTGGCAACTAAATTTTTTTTTTTCGTCAATAGTGATACTCATCACTTAAGTCGTAAAGAATCACATTTGCCAGATCAAAGAAGAGATGAAGTCCACCCCATAATCGATGGCTATAGATCATAAAGCACTGACATGGGCCTGAGGCCAGAACCCGTTTACGGTTGCTCTCAGCAAGACCTCTGTGATTAGTGGCAGTATGGCCCTTCTTTGAAAAACTCAACTTAATTCATGTTTCCACAGTTGGCATCCAACTTTATTATTTGTCAGTCAGTGTTCTCAGACCACTGCGTTTGAAATATTCCTCTTTTTCAGGAATCACTTCACAGCGTGAGCTTTCTTGATTTGTATGTCAAATGTGTGTATGCGAAGTGAAGGAAAGTTTCAGGATGAAAACATCCACTTCCATGATAAACGGCTCTATTAAATGACGAGAGAGCTCTGTAATGTGACCCTAATGAATAAAACAAAGAGGAGTTGAAAGACCACCCTAACAGAGTGACAAATGCTGTTGGACTCTAGAGTTCAGTGCTGGATTGGTGTTTGTCTTTGAAATATTCTCTCATTTCTTTCTTTTTATTTTAAATGTATTTACAGAGCTCTGAGCTCAGGCAGTTGAACTTCCATTATGTCATTGTTTGGCTAAGCTGGAGAAGTGTATTGATCTTCTAGTATAATCGAGACAAAAAACTTTACTTAATTAATCTGAAAGACCAAAGCACAGACATTAATTAAATCCTGTATGGCTAATAATGACCATTAATCCTTTTTCATTGTTCTTTTTTAAAGAAATGCTTGACAGATTTTCATAATACCAAGTCTTGTTTGTTTTAATATGAAAGGCTTATTTATTAGAACCATGTGAAGTTCATGGTTTTACAGCCAGCATTGATCACGTCTTGTCTTGGTTTTTACTAGTGACACATGGTTTCCTCGTCACACTATCAAATGCAGTGCATTTATATATTGTGTTTCTGCATTGGATAAAGCTGAGTGTATTATGTCCATGTAATGAATATCAAAAAAGTGTCCTCTTTAGCTTTAATCCCCTTTCTTGGTCTTTCAGTATGGGTCAATTCAATGGGAACTTGAATATTTTAATCATTTGACAGCACTTGCTATATATGAAGAGTTCAGATGCAAAAGCCTCTAAGTGCCATTTGAAATTTTCTTCTAAAATGATCATTTTTATCAAGCTTGTATATTTAAGTTCAGTAATTTCACTTAAATGGCAATGAAGATTACCTATTAATTGCCATTTAAGTGAAATTACTGAACTTAAATATACAAGCTTGATAAAAATTACCATTATAGAAGAAAATTTCAAATGGCATTTAGAAGCTTTTGCATCTGAACTCTTCATATATACACACACATGTAGAATCAAACAATCCTGAAAAAAGTATTCCACTAAATTTAGCAGCAAATTGATAATAAGAAGAAATGTTTCTTGGGCACCAAACTAATGAAAATTCAGCTTATACCATCACTGGAATAAATTATATTTTAAAGTATATTAAAATAGAAAATAGTTCTTTTAAATTGTTTTTACAGAATATAATGATAGCATTTTCATGTTTGGTTAAAGCTTTTCCCTGATAAAATCTCAGTTAATGTGTGCCAGTGTTTTTTCTCCATATTTGCTTTGTTAAATGTGAGGAACAGAAACATCAATAATCATGAATGACATGATGACAGAAATATAAACACTTGAACTGGCCATTCAGCAACTCAACCAAATAGAAAATGGGAGGTCATTGTGTGTGTAAGTGGCACAGGGGAGGGGTGAGACTAATCCAATTGCATGTGGGTCTTTTTCGGAGGGTGAGTCTGGGGTCTGCAGACCTTCTGTGTCCCTATGACAGCACTACGCGGTGAGAGGTATAGTGCCTTCGTGCTTAAATGGAGTAGGGAACAAAATCTCAAAAAAATGTAAAAAGGTAGGAGGAAGATTGTGATAAATGTGTTTTATGGGACAATAACTTTTGGGGTTTCTTTTAAATGTTATGTGAATTTATGGAACTGTTGTTGTGTGTGTATAATAATTTCTTAACCGGAAATAAGTATGTCACATTTTGTGGAAAGACAAAGCTTCACTGTAAGCAGGTTTTCATATGCAATACAGTTTCACTACTCATATTATCAATGACATGATTGGTATTGCATGCCTAGTTGGTGATAGAAATGTTTTAGCATTGCCATTGATAAACTGCATATGACTTATTGAGATTAAAAACTCTTGAAAGGGGTTCTGTCCTGTGGTATTAGCTGTCACTTTACTTTTCTAGTCTGCTCCAGACTTCAGCTGACAGTTGGGTATACATCCCCCTCTTGTTTATATAGCTGTGCTAATCTTCTTACAGTTTAGTCTTTGTTTTTCCCCCCGAGTAACAGACATTAATGCAAAGATATGTTGTAACACATAAATGCTCCATTATCTTTTATGGGAGAAGGATTTTGCTCTCATAAGAGAGCTCTAGTAGTTTGTGTGATGCTCACAGAGGCCAACGCCATGTTATTTTGAGCAAAACCCAGAGTAGCAATTTGATTGTGGTCTTTGTCTACAGCATATACTTAAATATGCCAGAAATGTGGTCTGCCAGTCCAAGAGTTTGAGCTACACGATCACAACATCTGGCTGGCAGTTTCATCATTTATTGTCAGGTTACATTCCACGAGGTTAAGGTGAATAAGAACTAATAGAGGGAGTTTGCTTTTCCATTCTGTCTGTTCAACTGTACATTGAATAATGTCAACCACATCGATTCTTCCCTTGCTGAATGTCTGTATAAACAGCCAAATGACACATCTGTAAAAAAGCCCATAAGACTATTATTGGAACCATTTCCAGTTCATGAATTCTGTCAGTCAAATGAAACGGCTGGTATATAGGAAGCTTTCTTTGTTGTCATACTTAGGCCAATTTCTGTTCTTGTGCGTACTGAGGTTGAGCAGCAAATGAGCCATGACTGCAGCGCTTTAACATGAGTTCATGCCTGCTGAGTTTCTTTGTAATGGCAATTCTATTTATTTTCTTTCTGATTAGGTGGACGTCTGTGGCGCCTGTGAATCAGGATAGATCTCGACTCCCAACGATCTGCTGTTTTCCACTTTAATGGTATTGGAAATCAGATTTGGCACGTACCAAGACGACCAGTTAATGGCACACGTTCTCTTGTTACCCCTTGAAGAATAAACGTACCCTTCTTCCTCAGTCTCCGTGGTTTCCTTTTGTTTCTGCGGATGACATCATGGACCTCTGTCTGTGGTCTAAGAGTATCACAAGTGGACGCCAACGTTCTGGATCTGAAGTCTGTGAGGTCAGTGTGTCATTTTGAGAGGAATGTGAAGCCATTTTAATGCGTCTGATTACAGCCACCACTGGAGAGCCTTGACTCAACATGCTGGGGTGGCCCAGGCAGGCCCGGCAACAGCTAGGATGCCTATCACCCAAGAAAATGCCCTGAACCATCTCCCCCTCCTGGAGAACTGGCTCAGGGCTCGAGGAAAGGACCGAGACGAGGGCGATGAGTCTCGGATGAGCACAGGGGGTGTTTGCCAGGCTGCCATCTGCAAGCTTGTGGAATACATCCAGCTAAACTTTGCTGAAATTGAGAGTCCTTTGTACAGTAGTAGCCCATTTAGAGAGGAAACTGATGCTGAAGTAAAGGCGGTCTACCTGAACAAATCTGAGGAAGATGGACCGGAGTTCGGCCTCAGCTTTGGAAATATTCCCATTTTTGGAGACCCAGAGGGGAAAAAGAAAGGAGTCAGGAGGAGGCGCAGAAAGTGCGATAAAGGCCCTGTGTTGGATGTCGGGTGTATTTGGGTGACTGAAGTGAAAAAGAACAGTCCAGCAGCCCACTGTGGAGACATTAAGCTGCGAGATGAGCTGCTGTCACTAAATGGACAGCTGATGGTTGGGGTCGACGTCACTGGAGCCAGGTAAGATGTCTGAATTTGTTTACAATCAATATAATATGTTTTGCTTTATTTTGGCCTGTCGTAAAGAATTAGTTAACAAAATAGAGCTAAATCTGCTGTTGATTTAATGAGTTTGTCTTAGCTTTGAATCTCTGTATTTTAAACATTTTGGAAAAAGCATTCCTCTTTCGTCTTGTCATCATGTTAATTAATTAGAGTGTGCTGGAATCCATTGAGAGAATGTGGAGTACCCTCATAATTTAAGATTTCCCCTCAATCTGTAAAAGCCAATGGGAAATGGGCCTGCTATAAGTCCATTGTAATCGTGCTAAACTTGTTGTGAGTACGTGGTTTGGTACTGAACTTGTGTGAAAGACTTGGTGACAGTGATGGCATCGTACATTGTCAAACTTAAATCTGTGGGGAATGTCATGAAGTATTATGCTGAAGAATTGACATCAAGTTTGTTAATGTCTAAGAAGGACTAAATTACTCTGAGAAGCTCTGGTAATAATTACTTTACCCCACCTCTTCATGTTAATAAAATAAAACTGCATGTCATGTGAATATTAACCAACATCAGAGAACTGTTAAAAACATTAAATAATAGGAAAATATTTTAGGTCAAAGGAGTTCCCCTGCCAAAAATGTTTGCGAATCCCATTTGGGACAGATCACACCATTTTCTGAAATGCATCTGTCTGGGTGGCAGTTTCTTATTTAGGTATCAGGGTGGTTCACAGCTGGTCAGAGAGAACAGGGCCTCCTGTTAGTGTTCATGTGTCTATATACATCGTGTCAGCATGTCCTGGGGTTGACTAGTTTTGCCCCAGAGCATGGTACTTGGGTCAGGGCCAGTGGGTCTTTTCCTTATTTGTTTCCTCATGTTGACAGCTCTGACAGACGGCTGCATGTGTCAGTGGTGTGAACAGTCTCGTGTCTGTCCTTGTTTGGCCTCCATCTGGACTGGCTGACACGCTCAGCTTTCACTTAGAACGCCAAATGTCTGTGTCTAACTAAAACAAAGGATGGACCTGCACTGTGGAGTTAGTCATTTTGCCGTGCCATGTTTTTTTTTTTTTTTTTTTTTTTGCCATTTCCTTTTTTTTGGCTAACAGAACCTTGGAAAATGTGTCACATTACAAGTACTTTTGTGCTCCAGGTCACCAATGACTTAAAAAAAATCATGTTGGAATGTTTTGCACCATTTTTCTTCATTTTCAAAACCAATATGGTTTTCTAAAAAGAGCTATTTTAGCTGCTAATGTTGTTATTTCCAGATTTGTAATGGGCTGTATGCACGCAGAAGTTCCGCAATTGACGCAAGGCTGCTCTTCAGTTTCCGGTTAGGGAGATTTAAAGCGGAGGAAAACCGTGGAAAACGGGATAATGGCAGAGTCTTCAAAATTTACTGTCCTCCCGTCTTTGAAACGAAACTTTAATACGTTTAGATGTAATTTTATATATGGTTATGCTTATTTAATAAAAATTTAAAAAGAAGCATAAACAAAATGAGAGGTGTCTGTTTTGTCTGTGTTTGTGACTAACGTTACTTGACTAGCCATGGAGTATAAAAACCAATATAAATTCTCGGTATTGCATTGGACTCTACAATTGGTGGAAGTTATCGAGCATCCTTAGACCTTCACCGTAAATACCGCCGTGCATAGAGCCCATTCAGTTTGCAAACCTTTTTGTTCAGAATGAGAATGTAATTGTCACAATTATGGACTCTTTTGATTTTTTGTTTTGTTTCCTTGCAATCTCCAGTGTTTTCCTATTTAATTGAAATTAAGGCTTTTTCTTTGGTAGTCTCCATCGTTATGATTTATACATACAGCCACAATACAATAGTAACATTGCAGCAAAATTATTTATTTCTCTCCAACCATGATAAAATATGTTTGATTTTGATCAGGCAGAAGTAAATGTACATGCAAAACAAGACTTCTAAATGACCGAACAGTGCAATTTTAAAGTTCATTCACCCAAAAATGAATATTCTGCCATCCTTTATTCACTTTCATGTCGCTCCAAACCAGTATGACTTTCTTCTGTGGAACATAAAAGAAGATATTTAGAAATTAGAATGTTGGCTACCGTGTTTGGTGACCACTGACTTCCATTATGACAAAAAATAAAAATAAGATGGTTTCTTAAAATATATTTGTGTGTATGTGTGTTCTGCAGAGGATAAAGAAAGTCATACAGGTTTGGGTGAGTAAACATGAAAGAATTAACATTTTTGCTTAGTTAAACCTTAAAGGGATAGTTCACCCAAAAATTAAAATTAGCCCATGATTTACACACCCCGAAGCTATTCTAGGTGTATATGACATTATTCTTTCAGACGAATACAATCGGAGTCATATAATAAAAAATGTCCTGACTCTTCCAAGCTTTGGTGGGAGTGATGGGAGTCAATGGGTTTATTTTTTTGGTTCATCAAGTCCATCAAGCTCTGGGTGACCTTGTAAAAAATATACCCATTGACACCCATTATAAAGCTTGGAAGAGTCAGGATATTGTTTAACCAAAATAATTTGTTAAATAATTGGCTACGTCCAAAAGACAAAAAATGCATTTGCATATTCTAGAGTGTTTACATCACTGTCTCATATCCTACACAGTCCTATATATACCCAAGTTGAAGACTACTTCCTTTGAATGTCCTGTGAATGTTGTGGTCTGTCAGGGTTGACTCAATCCCTGTAACTTAAGCTCTATAATTAGGGGTTGTATTGTGTGACTGATAAAGGATAGGAAGTTTTGCAGTGTTCACACAGAATCTGGTTTGGGATAACTGATTCCTGTACGGATGGACAGCAGGATACAGAAAGGGAGGAGGTTCCTGGGAGTGGCACGTGGTTTTGACCAAGAACAAACGTATTATTTTCTCAAGCTCAAGAAAAGCTGTTCATGTCAAGACGTCTCTGGAAGAGAAACAACGGCTGTATTTCTTCTTGTTATTCTGATACAAGAGATCAGTCTGTTTCCTGTTGGTTTAAGCTTCTTATACCAAGAAATCTGTGGATTTGGCTGGAAAATTTAGATTTACGTCACTTGTGCTTGCATGCTTACATCATGTATGGCAATTTGCCATAATTTGATGAAATTTTTCAAATGTATATGCTTTATAGCATGCACAACTGAGATAAAAACGAAGAAATTAATATCGTATGTTTCAACTATATGGCGATAGAGATGTCTAATCTAAATCGCACCTTTATAAGAGTGGAAGCAGTTATTTTATAATACAGTAGTCAACATTTAAAGTGGCTCAAAAAAGTTAATCAAAGTTGTCCTAAGACTAGAACGCGTGTATAACTTTCATGAAAGATTTTGATCCACTTCAAATGTTGACTACTGTATATCTAATATGGGAAATTAGCATAGCTATTCAACATACATATACTGTTCAAAGGTTGGAGGTCGGTACGATTTTTTTTTAATGTCTCTTATGCCAAGGCTGCATTTGTTTGATCGAAAATAAAGTAAAAACAATCATATTGTGAAATTTTATTAAAATTTAAAATATCTGATTTCTATTTTAATATATTTTGAAAATGTAATTTATTCCCGTGATGGCACCTGTAATTGCATAGCTGAATTTTCACTATCCATTACTCCAGTCCTCAGTGTCCTTCACATGATCCTTTAGAAATTATTAGAGTATGATCTGATTTGATGCTCAAGAAACATTCATTGTTATTATCAGTGTTGAAAACAGTTATGCGCCTGAATATTTCTGTGAAAACCATGAGTACCAATGTTAAAAGTTCAGGGAAGTAAGCGGCGGTGAACGCTAAATATAAAAATGTATGTCAAAATAAATAAATGACAAAATAGTCCAAGGTTCTCTTTTATCCATCACTGTCGTCAGTCCACCTTTTATCCTTCCTGAGCTCCTCGTCGGACTCGAGAGTCGAGACTCACGTCACCGGCCTCACTCTGTTCCCACAGCTCTCGGCCCCGCACTCCTTGCCACACCATGATGAAAAAAAAAAATGTTTAGGATTCTTTGATGATAGTAAGCAACAAAAATAGTAAGAACAGCATTTATTTGAAATAGAAATCTTTTGTCACATTATAAATGTATTTGTCTCTTTTAATCAATTCATTCCATCCTTGCTAAATAAAAGTAGGCTTATTAATTTCTTTAAACAACAACAAAAGTGCTGACCTCAAACTTTTGAATGGGGGTGCATGTTGATTCCTTTGCTGGTGTTTCCGATAGACATTTAAACTTACTTTACCAGCACAATCTTGCATTAACCAACTAAAATTCATCATAGTAAAGTCTCCTATTCAATCTTTACCGAAGACACAGCAGACTCATTTTTAGAGGTCCAGCCATCCATTAGCTGTTTCCTTCCTTTACTCACACAAACCTTTGGTTAACTTTCAGTTCAAGCGAGTTTTATGAGTCTGCCTCAGGGTTATGTTCGCTCATTACTGCATTACTCTTATTTCCTCTCTCAGGTAAGGCCTGAATCTATAAGGGTACAAACACTGAGAACTGTTGGAGTAGAAAGTCTGGTGTGAGTGGAGAGATGAGGGTTGGACATGGTTCAAAAAGCAATGGACCAAAGCCTTCAAACACAGACACACACAAAAAAAAAAGAGACACATGATGGAAACTTTATTTTTCATCAAGTGCTTTTCATGTTAATGATTTCAATGCAAAATTTCTGGGCCTGAATGCAGCTCACCACAAAAAGCCTTGTTGGTTTAATGTGTCTTCTTGTAATTTTGCCCCCCCTTTAACAGCCTGGACCAGCATCTGTCTATGGGGAGCTTGGAAAATAGATCAGTGGCACTGCTCCAACCGGCCCATGCAAAGTGTTCTCCACGTGCTCAATGAGAGAGTATTGGAGAAAACAAGGTTTAGAACAATACACTTAGATTTACTGCAACAAAGAAAATACCTGTTTGCCTAGAAAGCTATAATCAGCTGATTTAATGGATTTAATTTAAAGGATTTTCCCAAAGATTTTGGGATCCAGAAGCCACAAGTATTTAGGAGTCTAGAACAGAGGTGTGAAGAAATAAAGGACCGCATAGAGTGAATTATGAACCGTACATTTTCCCTGCACAACTGTTTTTACAGACATATACTGTGTCAAAGTGATTAACTGTATTAGAATCTCCATCTGTCCTATCAAAACCACAATGAAACATTACACATTTCAGCTTGTAATTCTGCCTAGTTTCTGTCAGTATAAAGATCAAAGCCGTTTAGTCCGTTTGCTTTAAATTGATTCCTGGATTGGCTCTCCAGCTCTTTGCGGTTGTTAACTTGCCGCTTGGATGAATGAGAGAAAGACTGCCATCTTTTCCCTGGCATTAACTATGTCTGAGTTTGCACTTTTCTCTTAAGCAAAAGTAAGCTTTGACTCTTTTGTCCTTAGTGAAATTGGTGCCATTATCCCACAGTAATGGAAACTCAAACCAGGTCTAGTTACAACAGTGCAAGAATAGTCCTTGATTGAAAATAGCTTGTAATCATCAGATCAAATGTTTTGTTTTAAAGGAGCATTTCACCCATTTCAACATTAATCTTTATTGAAAGTGAATCATATATGTAGTTGAAATGTAAAAGATTTTTTGAATTTGGTGCCCTCTTCCGAGAAAAGACCGAGGGGCGCATTTGTATGTAAAACAACAACTCCCACAATGCACCACATTGCACAGCTCCGCAAACCCCACCTACTAATCCGGAACAGCGCAAACAGAGAAATCACTCTTCCATCTACAAGGCTAATGTTAGCTGTCACCAGAGTTTGAAATTCATTTCACACAAAATTTCTAGTTAGTTGGCTGTGGCGAGCACGACGATCGAGGGCGAGGGACGTAAGAGGACGGCGCGAGGCCGTAAGTGGCGTAAGTGATAATGAAAGACACCGGTGAGACACACTGGTCTCGCATCTCTCACGGAGGAGCGAAAGCATAAAATGAGGAGTGACGACGGCAGATCGAGAGAGAAACAGGCCTGATTTTATGTTGTGTTTTGTTTCTGTTGTGTGTAACGTTACAGCAGATGTCAACAAGGGGCTGCTGGCTTATACTTTCGTTTTGTATTTGTTCATTTTACTATTAAAACGTTTAAATGTTCGCCAGTAGCCGCCTCCATCTGCCCACAACACTCCTTGTTTGTATTTATTTCTATATGGTGAATATAGAACCGTTACTGCATACCTGGACATTCAGTCAGGCGAAACTAGGATGGTTCACATCACAACACAAACGTCCTTGTGCTCGTCTGATTCAGAGATTTCGTTCAGTAGAAATTGCCATCGTTGAAATTCTCTGCAGCAAACGGACTTTATCTGTGTTCGTAGTTCACAGCGAAAGCACATGCACAGCAGTCTGCCTCAGCTCGAGCCAGTCCGGGCTCCTCGACCGAGACCACAGGCACCATTAGTCCGCCCAGCTCGAGTCAGTCCGGGCTCCTCGACCACGACAGGCAGCCGCCTCCTGTTCCTCCATCAGCCTCAGCTGCTCTTCACAATACTGCGGCTTGTAAAGATAGCCACGAACATCGTATTCGAGCATCAGAATTTCAAAATCCTCTTCCATAGCATGTTTAGTTTCTTCCGTCATTGTCATACTTCCTATCTCCACAGCGCTTGTTAGCTTAGCTTCCAAACAAGATGGCTGATATTGATTCAGTTTCTGCAAGTGAAGTCCCACCCACTGATCTGTAAAAGGCCTGTAGGGTCCCACACCCTTGAATAATAATGAGCTAATGTTTGTAGTCTCTACACTTTTTAATGAAATGTGACTTCCTGCTTATCATGACGCAAAATGACGATTTTTACTTTATAAGAAGCAGGAAGTAAAACACTTAAATCCTTATTTCTCCCATCTCAGGGGAAAATAAGGGAACAAACCATGACCATTCAAAAATATTACTGGGTTTCTAAAGATACAAAGCTTAATGCAAATGGGTGAGTGACCCTTTAAGATTGTGAGGGTGTAAATAAAATATGCATTGGAGTGGTTTAAAATGCCGCAAGGACAGGAATTTAGTCAGAAATTTAGATGAATCAAATGGCCATTTATTATGTTAATATGTAAAATATTAAATATTGCACTGTACAAAATATCCAGTTAAATTGATGTTAAAAGCTGACAGCTGTGATTCCAGAACAAAAAAAAAAATAATGACAATGTTTACATTATTACGGGATGCCTCAACAGTTTCATTAAGTTACATAATGTAAACAAACCAATCTACTTGAACTACCAAGACCTGCTTCTTACCTTAAAATGTGCTGATAACCATCATATTAATACTGTGGCCGGCTGCATAAACTGCTTGTTCTAGTCAGTCATGTCATTTTCTTTTGTTTTAAAACTGGTCAGTTACATAAAAAACTAGATTGGTCTAATTTGAATATGAAAAGTAAGACTGATTATCCCTTGAAAAAAATTTGGTTGGCCAGAGGTCTTAATACTGATTGTGTGTCAATAGAAAGCCACGATGAATCAGAAAACATGACCAATAGTTGTATATTGACATGCACAGGGTCAAACAAAGACAAAACACCATCATACAACACTAAAATAATGCAGTAAACATGAACTAAATATCATACATTTTAACACAAAAAAACATTACCGATAACAAAAATAAGAGGAATCAAATCTGTTTAAATAAAATACAATCTTATGAGATGTGTCATGACTCATGTAGGAGTTTTTGGAAATGTCCTTTCCCCTTTAATTGACATGGTAATTCATAGTTTTGCTTTGAGAAACCATAAATATATATCTATAACCATAAAACCCACAAATAATGTTATGTTAAACCAATTACGATAATATAAGGTAAAATATAGTTACCCATTTATCAGGTTTTAACTGTTGCATTTTACAGTATTTTTTCTGTTAGCATTACCAACATGTTTACAGTGAAGGATTGTTCAATCTTTAGATGAAAGATAGTACTGATATTTTTTTCAGTAAGTCAGCCTAATGTTATGGACAGAATATAGTTATATCTTCAGTACATGCAATTAAGAATTTTATCAGTCTCAAATTCCCAATTGCACATGCTTCATTGGAAAAATGCTTTAATGACATGGGTTCAAAATCAAATCATTCATCAACTGTGCATAAACCCCGTGCCATGAGAATAAGACGAAGTCTCATGGAACCCCCATTTCTCTGGTCACAGATGGAGTGAAGGATTAGCTCTGTTCAATCCGGATATTCAGGTAATACTGTCTGGTTTGTGGAACCAACCATTTTGAAGCCCCACAAATTACATTCCACCATGTCTGGCTCTGTGATTTTCAAGCATGCCCATTGTGGCTGTTTTGTGGAAAGTGGTGGTTTTATTGAGCAAGGCTGATCTAGGCCATCTGCAGCCATGACAGTGCCTCTTTACTATTTTAAGATCCTCCTAGCTCTGTCTGTGGAATTACAAAATCGAATTGTAAGTAAGTGAATATATTAGAAGTCACACATGTCCTTTTTAAGGTAAAACACAGGGTTTCTGTTCTTCAAACTCTTTTATTTTTTAAGTTGATAAGAAACCCTTTTCAGTTTTAAATTTAGCATTGATTTCTGGAGTGTTCCTGATTGGTTAAGTTTTCAGATTGGCTTATTAGGGTAGACTTCTTTTATTGCTGTTTACTGAGTCAAGGTAGGGTTGACTATCTTGATTTGAACAAATGCAGTGATATCTGTGAGGCATTTGTTTGTGGTGACAAAAAAGGCTGTACAGTTAGGAGTGTACATTTGTGGTTTTGTCCACTAGAGGGCAGTAGTACAAAACTCAACAATCCTTTTATTTGCACTATTAAAATAGACACTACGAAATGTGATGAACAACATTTTATTAAACTATTTTAAGTAAAATTGAGCATTAGGTAGCATCCAGATATTTGACATTTGTTGGAATATGATTGTGAGAGATAAAAAGGTAACTTTTTTCTTAATTTTACTTTTTGTGTATTACCTAATTTACTATGCAGAACAGCAACAGCAGAAGTCAGATATGACGTGTCCATTTCAAGACTATGAATATTGTGGAAGGCTAGGGTGCAGTGAATGGTGCTACTGTCTTTGGGACATTTTCCCCACAAAACCCTCAGAGTTATGTAAAGAATGTGTGTCAGACTTCTGCCTGCCGTCTGATGTCTTTCATATGAAAACAGGCTTTAGAAGGAGACGCACAGGCAGTGCAGACTCAGGTGCAGTCTGTTCATTTTTGTGGTATTTATTTGTTTGTTTTATTTATTCATAACCTAGTGGAGACACCCTTTCCCTTCAGCAGTAAATGATGCAGTGATCAAGCGTATTCTGTTTTGTTGGAATATTCTAATCCTGCCAGGGGGGTGGACAGCACAGTGAGGCTGCTTTTCTGTCAGGAATCTGAATCGGATCATTAAAACATATAAAAGTAGTGTCTTAATCATGAAGTAGCTTAGGTACTGTAAATGCTCACTTCCAGCATGACTGACACTGCGCAAAGTCACACCAGTCAACCAAACCAAAAAAAGTTTTTCCCTTATGAGCTTTGATATTACAACGACAAATCCTTTGTTAAATACTTTACGTAAACTACAGTGTTTCACAGGCCAAGTGAAAGGAACTGTCTGTCTACTGCACTGCATGTTATTTCCAAATGGCACTCCAAAAATAAAAGTATGCAACTGTAATCAAATTCATTAGGTATGATATATAGGTACGGAAAGCTCAATGCGCAGCAACAGGTAAATACATGCAAATAGAAAAAAAAAAACACCAGCAAATTAAGAAAAAAATCTTAATCAATTTGACAACACACGAGCTGCAAATTCTCACAACTAATGTGATCAGGATGTTAAAATAAACGAAAAACTCACCTTTCAGGTCATCGACTGACGACGAGTAGTAAACAATAATGTCCCAGCCAGGTTCATCACTTGTTGCATATTTTTGAGTCAAATGTTGGGCTAAAAATTTTAATTAAATTTTTTTTTTAATTGAATTTAAAAATGTAACCCAGCCATTGGGTTTGTCCATATTTGACCCAAAGTTGGGTTGAAACAACCCAGTATTTTTTAGAGTGTGGTGTCCCCTTGAAACTTTTCTTTTGTGGTCTGTGCTATTTGCAATGCATTTCTGTATTTGGTTGCGTTATGAGTATTTGCAGCACATGTGTTGTCAAACTGATAAAGATGTTTTCTTAATTTGTTGGTGTCTTTTTTTCAATCTGCATGTGTTTTCTTCCGTTGCAGTGATTTGAGCTCCCTTGGGAGTCAAGAGATGAGATCACTCAATATGACCAAATATGGTCATCATAATCGCACGCAACATTGATTTGTTTCAGAACCATGAAGAGTTTCTCATTCAGAACTGAATGATTTTCATTAAATTATATGGTACTATTATTACATTATTATTTACATCATTTAAAGTCAGCATTTTCTTGCCGATTGTGATGTATCTGAGGCAAACGGCTTCTCGAACAAGACAAAATGTCATCTGAAGAGAAGAGATGCTGTTGCAAGAGGCAGGGGATGTTATTACAATTAAATATTAAGATGGGGATATTCATTTTCAAAGACATAATGATAGGCATGGATAATTAATTTATAAATATTCCTCAAAACGAATGATCAGTTTTGATTTTATGGTGACTTGGTTCTCGCATCTAGAAATGCATCACCATACTGTAACTAAACTACTGCTGTAATCACCGTTACTGAATCTACAGTGCGACCACTCTGATTTCATAATTAAAGACAGGCCTGGCTGTTACATTTTAACCCACCTAATCAGGAGCTTGGCCCACCCTGGCCCATGATCACCTGGCTCACCCTGGCGGCCTGGCTCCACATCAAATAACAACCAATCACAAAATTGGTGTGATGTTCAATTCAGCGATGTTCAAATCACTGAATTACCAGTAATAACTAAACATTTTACAGATTTACACTTAGTTAGATACAACCATTTTGAGCACATTCTGCAAAAAAAAGGGTTTTTGTTCTGTAAATCATTTGAATCTCTGCCCCCAACAGAGAGCCCATAAAAGCATAATATATTTATTCATTGAGTGTTAATAATAGACATGTGATATTATCACTTGAGTAAGAATGAATACATGAGGTAAATATAGGCATAAAACAAGTTATTTATAAAAACAGTAGCCTATAGTGTTAGGCTACTAGCTAATAGTCACTTTCAAAACCTGCCCCTTTTCATAAAAATCTGAAATTACAAAATTGATACAAGATTTGTTATAAAAAAAAAAATCACGAAGATGTTAATGAGTTTTGTTGTAGCTAGTCAGTGATCATTTTTAAAATTGAATGAATGAATTGATTTTAATGGAATCCTAACCGTAATAATATCCAAATAAAAGGAAGTACAGTTAGGATGATGGTTGTTAAACGAGGATTTAAAACACCGCCACTGTTGTAGGCTTTTCCCTCAGGTGTGGTGTCACTCACTGGGTTGGTATCTGAGTCGAGATTCACCCCGAGCGAGCGTCTTCTGTTGGGAGTTTGGAGAAGGGGCGGGACGATCCAAACAATCTCACAACCGCTGAGATGCAACGCGCTGGATTAATGGATCTCTGACGCTCGTGCAAAGTTTGCAAGCGCCGAACCGAGAGCTATATTTTCATTTGCCAATCTCAGAGGCATGGACACTGTCCGTATCGACAGGCTGTCCTGTGGAAAAAAGCAGCCATGGACTTTAATCAAGCTGTGAGTAGATCACATGAAAGGGGCGAGTCTCTCGAGCTGTTAGAAACATTTCCATGAACATACAGCGAAGTCGCTCAGGGACTTTATACGGATGATTGCTATGATTATGAACTCACAGGAGCCCAAACAGCGGGTGCCAGCTGCCAGGGACTGACCTCACCGCAAAAATGATGATGATGATGAAGGGGTGGAAGTGAACGTTTCAGGTATACGCATTTGCATAGGCATGACTGTATTGTGCTTGCTGTTAGTGACGTGTGAGACATTATATTTACAGCTTCTTTGATGAAGTAGCATAATATATTAAATCTTACAGATGATCTTGTCATATTAGTTCACTTTTTGTTGGCCAATAGGTATCATAAGTATTGCTACTGTAATGATATTTAATGGGTGAATATTAGTTCTGGGATTCCCTGGTATGACACCATGTCCTCCCATGTTTGTTGCAGAAATGGACATGCAAGTTAAACATGCCATTAGCATTCATTCATTACCCAGATCACACAACATAACAATACATATTTCTTATTAATGAATAAGTTTTGACTTTGGTTTAAATGGCACTTAATGACACTGTGTTAATATGGTTCCTCATCCAGTTTGTTATTTGTTCCCCATTATATTTGTTTCACTGTTGTCTTCATGGAGCCTGTTGGTCTTATCTGAACTCATAATAGATGGAACCTTAGGGAGAGCTTGCTACTGCTGTTCTGTGAATGGACATGTTCTATTTCTGAGGAAGTGCTGGGTAAATAGGGACTATAAATCTACTTATCTCTGAGTCACATAAGCTCCCCTCCAGCACTGCATAAAGAGGCATACTCAATGTCCTCGCATGTCTTAAATTGCTATCGGACACTGACTTGAATGTATGAATGATCAAAAAGTGCTTTGGTCAACTTTTTGCACTGAATAGCCTCTCCACAAAATGCATTACTGTAATTCTGCATCCTGAGACTTCAGTCATTACAAAATGGAATGGGGTTGTGTATATGCCGTATTATGTGGAATAATTGTTTTTATTCTCTTGACATTCTTTATGAGTTATTTCGCACTGCATTGAAAAGCAGAACCCCAGTGCTTTCAGAGAACATTGTCAGGATTTGGAGATGAGTGTTCACAAATTCTTTTGAGCCCCCAAAGGGAGCAATAGATTTGAGCAGCCAATTGGAACAGGTTTTTTTGGTAACTAAGCTCTATATATTAAGCAACGGGTCGTGTTTGGGTTGTTTGACTGCTGTCTCTGTCCCAAACAAACAATTTTGTTGTTGCTTCCACAATGCTAACTGGTTTAGAGGTAGATGGCCACCTGTCTCGCAATCTTTGTGAGGGGATACAATTCCCTGTTTCAGCGTCTGGTAATAACTACTGTGTAAAGGTTTCAGATCGTTCTGTAAAATGTATTTTTTAAAGAAATTAACATTATTAATATTATTTTATTCACCATTGGTGCATTAAATTGGCCAAAAGTGAAATTAAATATATTTATATTTTTAAAAATTCTGTTTACTGTTCATTTAGGATCACTGAGAAAAAAATAGGGATGCACCAATAAATTCAGGATTTACATGGCTGAAATCCGAAACCGAAAATAAATGATAAATAAATAATTAGGTTATCAAACTTGTTTAATAATCAACACTCAAGTTGTACATTTACACATAAAGCAGTTTTATATCAACTTTTTAATATAATTGTTACTACTCCAGTTTGTTGGTGAAATAATCATTTAAACAACAATAATTACTTGTTTTCATAACAGATTTTTTTTATACATAAATAATGGATATAGTGTATATGAAATAAAAAAAATATATATAGCGAATATGTAATACACAGTGCGTGTATTTAGCAAAATGCTCTTTTCTAGCCAACTAATGAGTTATGGCCATTGAATAGCTTTCTTGAGGTAAATGTAATGTTAATGTCCACAGCCACACAGCTGACATGTCTAACTGTTGTACCTTATCCACGTTGTGTGTACGAAGTAGATGTTGAACAACACAGTCAAAACGTGGCATTGGAGAAACGCTTAAGCGTATGTTTCATTCATTGATTGAACAGAAACCGTTTATTTGTAAACTATTTTGTAAACTGGTCTACCCACAAACTAAAACACACACACTCACTCACTCACACAAAAATGCAACACTGCACCCCAGAAGAAATGAGTTGTCCTGACATCTCTCTCCATCTGAGAGTGTTCAAATGCAGAGCCGCTTGTGGTGGGATCTGTTCCCCCTCTGTAGGCTTGTTCATGAGGAGATTGCTGACTGAAGTTATAACTTTAGCTCTCCACCGCATTGTGGAATGTCTTTACAGTATCTGCATATTTCTGCCGCATTGCCTCCAGTTTTAACCTAGGAAGTGAGTTAGCCCTAGTTTTAGATTGAATCAAGAATTGTATTACTTTTAATGTGTAAACATGACATATGACATCAACAGGTGCATGCTCAAATCAGGATTCCTTGGGAATCATTTAATACTATTGAGTATAAGTTTTGAGTTTGTGAATAATATATGCTCAGTAGCCTCTCATCTTCATATTACAGTACCCATAACTGCTTCAAATGCCTTAGGAAATGGAAGTGTATGTCCGTGGTTTGACTCTCATTTGAAGCTCTGGTAAAGCAATGGCATATTCTCACCTTTGCTTAGGTCATCTCATTGGCCCTTTGGCTTATTAATAGAATGTATGGTGAATATTTTAAAGAATTTGATAACATTTCTCTCTCTTAACCATTCGGTCCGTTTAGACTCACAAATATTTCTATTTCCTTGCATGGTCTTTCCTCACAAATTGGTCTCATTTTGAGATCTTTCTGTAATCCAAATCATTAGTTAATCAGCCTAGTAAGAGCATGATTTTCCTCATTTCCTGGCCAGCATTGGCTTTTGTGTTCTTAGTAAAGACCTTTTTTTCAGTAACCTGAATGAGGCAAGAGGGAATAAATTTCACACAGTATTTAAAAGATTATTGTAGATGCATCAAACCTTGGGGTCATGCTCTCTTCAAGTAAACACATTGATTTAGGTTTTTACTTTTTATACTATAACCACTAAGTATTTGGACTCTTAAAGCACTTAAGGTAAATGTCTCTGCAGGTTTTCTTTTTAAAACAATACGTCGGCCAGAATACCTGTGTGAACTTGAAAATTTTTAATTTTCTTTTTACTGTTTGAGGTGTTCTTCTATAATACATACAGACAAATGAGTGATTTGAGTGTCCAAATAATTCTATGGTCACTAAAGGACCTAATGTGATTTACTGCATGAAGCGAATGATGCTGCATGAACGTCTTCCTTGAGTCTTCACACACATCTAAGCTTGTAGAATAAATATTTGTTGTTTGCTAATCTAATATATTATGTATATATATATATATATATATATATATATATATATATATATATATATATATATATATATTTTTATTATGCATTTATACCTTTTGTAACGTCTGTTTTGTTAATGCAGCAAATGCAGGGGATGAGCCTTATCTTAATCCTATTTTTTTCAGTGCTTGTTATTAATGTGACTGTTCATGTTGTTCTCTTCAAGTTAATCATGTGATGCACTGACAGTTTTTTTGTGTTGGTACCCCTTTTTTACATCCGGACTCCAGTGTAAAATCTGGGTCGTGAAGCAAACCCTGTCAGGAGCTACTGATGCAGTTAGGCAGATACTTTTAAAGTAGTATTTGGAGAAATGAGATTTGAAAATCCACTCCCATGTCACCCTCTGAGGAAACAAGCTTATAAATCAAACAGAATGAGTATTTTTTTTATTTTATTTTATTTTATTTTTTACTTATTTTTTATTAATTTTTTTTTATGTAAAAGTGCAGAAAGTATTCTGTGATGGACAGGTGTAGGGGTAGGGTTAGTGTAAGGGGAGAATATATACAGTTTGTATAAAAATTATGATCTATGATCTATGAAAAATTAAAATCTATGAAGAGTCCCCACAAAGACAGAGAACCAGACGTGTGTTGTCAAAACAAGTGTTTATGGTTTATGGCTCATTCATTGCTCTGTGCATTTGTCTGCATTGCAGGATAAGAAAGCTCATAGGCCTTATATGTTTCTTTTAATCAGTTTACTGTGTCTTCAGTTAATGTGGTGTATTCAAACAACTTTGACATAGTCCTTTTATATTTAAAAGCTTTAAATGCCTTATTGCCCACCAAGCACAGTTGCCATAAAGCCACCGGGGTGGCGGTGGCACCAGGGCTTAGGCCTGTGTTCACTGTTTTCAAGCAATAATTTATTAAAAATGGTATTATCCTGTGTTGTTGTTTTTGTTAGTATGTGTGCACTGGATGCTTCATTACCAAAAGAAGTTCCTTTGTGCAAGCACACCTGGCAATACAGCTCTTTGTGCTTCTGAATCTGATTATGGTTCTTTGCATTCCTCTTGTCCCCCAGTAATCCAATGCCATATGTGACAAACTATCTTAAGCTAACTCTCAATGGTATTTCTGTCGTTATGGCAAATAAGGTGGAAAAATATCTAAATCCAACCCAAGAAATGGGATTTCCTTACTTGGCCTGTCACAGTATCAGTTTATTTATTTGCAGGATCCATTGCAACATATGATATCCAGGTGCAACCTTTTATTCACATCTGTAGTCGCTTGGCTCACAGCCATGGGAAAAGACTTCTGGAGGTTTCAGCTATGCATATAAATGATCATCTACCCAACCTGACATCTGCACCTACGATACAATCCACGCTATACGCACCGCTTTGTGGAGTCTGCTAAATCCAAGATTGCAGAAAAGTTCCGGTTCTGAAATATTTAGCCAGCGCTGGATGGGAAAGGTCTTGGGCGTCCTCCTCTCCACGACAACAAATCACTCCACAATGCTTCGAGAGCACTGTTTCGAGACCGTTTCAGCCAATCCGTGTTGGTCACCATTCTGCTTAAATTGTGCTTGGCTGGAATAGATGGATTTCCCTACTGCAGCTGTGGTTTAGTCTGAAAGAGGCAATGGAGGCCTGTTGCTGGGTTTCTCTGAGACTCATTAGCTTTTACAGCAGCTTAAATTCCTTGTTGTTGTGCCAGAGCTGAGATCATGCCATCATTTTCTTATTTGGTATTTATCAGATGCTGATTTGCATGACAGGTCATTAGAATGGTCATTTTTCACTGAAGTTGTTTCTCTCGGGTGTAATGATGAACGTGTCTGCTTTGGTGGGACACTGATGTGGGCGATAGTTTGACAGCGTTCCATCAGTGCATGGCACACACCTGCTGGGATAGCAAACCACGGCTACTCGGAACAAGTTTTTTTCAACCAGTCATCTGCAATGTTCCTTCTTTCCTTCGTTACCTCCACTGGTAACTTTTTCGTTCCCTGCAGTTTGCTCTGTGGTTTACATCCATCACTCTGGCTCAGAGATGCAGATGGTAGTTGGATAAATGTTTGATCAGTGGCCTGAATGAAAGAAGTTTATGACTTTTGATTGATATGAGGTTGATGAGCGTCATTACTGGGTCTTGTTATATCACTTTATTGTGTGGTAATGTAATGTTTGTTTTGCCATCTGCACATGATCCCGCATGTGTGGGTTGGCAAAGCATGAGTTGAACGGTCTTGCAAGATTAAGTAATGACATGGACTGTGGTTCTAAAACGTGATTTATGTATGTGATGTCATGATGTAGTTTCAGACTCACTCACTGCAGACTTAAGGAACTAATTTTCCCTTTCATTAAAGAGGAAGTTCACCCAAAAATGAAAATGATGTCATTATTTACCCTCATGTTGCTCCAAACCCCTTTGACATTCTTCCGTGAAACACTAAGTGTGACATTTTGAATAATATCTTGTCTGTTTTTCTAATTTATAAACATAAATGTCTTCTGAACCCATACAATAAAAACAAAATTTAGTTTGTTATTTACTGATAATGTCTCCACTGTAATTCGCATATCAAATATGACATATCAGGTTTATTTTCTAAACACCGATTTTTCAGTCTGGTCCTTTGGACTGATTTGAGGGTGACTATAAATGATGATGGGATTTTCATTTTTAGGTGAATTGTAAGTCTGCATTAAATGAAAATTCACCCTATTTATTATTTTGATCTCACTTGTTAACTTTTGTTAAGGTTAGTGGTGTCACTACTCCCATTTTATCGTGACTTTAAATATTCTCAAATATTTTCATATTTTTCCCCTCTGTTGGCAAAATGTAAGTGTTGGGACATGACTAAATGAGGCAAGGGTGTAGAGGTACATTCAAACTATTTTAAGGGTTGAAGATTTTTTTTTTCCAAGGAAAAAACATTTAAAAATGTAATTTTGGTGATCAAAGATGAGTTCCCTTATGAGAGTACACGAATATGTAAGAATACTGAAGCCAAAAATTATCCTTTAATTTTTCATTTGTCAGTTGTCCAGATGTGATCTGGAAAGTAATCATCAGTAGTATTTTAAAGGTTTTATGGGCTATAAGCACACAGCCGAGCCAGACGAAGTGTCATCTATCTGAATCATTTGGAATGCAGTGTAATTTCTTCCAGTCTGCCATTGAGATTGGGACTATCACCAGAATCTAGGAAAGCAGATTTGGATTTTGCATGTGGAAGATTAGTGCCAAGATAGATTCAGTTGAGTTACGTCAAAATATTTTCTCCTTTTCTCCGTTGATTTTCATGTGGGACGATTTTTGTCTCGAGTTCCACAACATTGCAAACTTTGTTCTTATCGAAAAGGAAAGCTCTAGGAAAGCGGATCATGACAGAAATAGGTCAGACACTTTTCATTATTAGCTAGATGACTGAGGGAAAGAAACGCCACAAAAAGGGAACACTATAGTAGAGGCCGAAGGTCCATTCTCTCCCATTGAACAAAAGCGAGACCACAGCTGCTGTCAAACCAACAAATTCCACAGATGTGCTTTCTTACCTTAAAACGTCTGAATCTTAAAAGCAAGCACGCTGTCAGATACTGCAGAAATACTCTGCCTCGATCTTCTTTGGGGAATTGTGATCTTCATCGACTTGCCATTTCCTGAACATTCCTCACTTTGTTTGTTGTATTTTTAACTTGCCAGTTTTCAGTCCTTTCTGTACTTTCAGCATGTTTTAGTTCCAGGAGATCTAATGTGAGTGAATTTGCATACCTCATTGATCCTGATCTCCAGAGAGGATCATAGCTGAAGCTTTCATGCATTTTGTTTATTTGAAAACAGCTCTTGTTAATCTTGATGGTGAAGTATGCTCTGTAATCATCTAAACAACAGACTCTGTTGACCTCACTCTGTCATTAGCAGCTGGCCTGAGTGCAGAATGCATCATTTTGACAGATGAAACTCAGAGGTTGTCATATAGGCTACATGACTACCACTTTAAGTGAGGTATGTCACGAAACATACATTCTTTAAAGGGGTGATTAACTGTAGCATATACTGTAGCATGGTATTTTACTGATGGCATGACAATGGATAAAAATGCCAACCATCAAACAACCACACGTGAATAAAGACTGCATTAGACTAATTTTTGTGCTATTCTCTATGACTTGTAAGGGTGACTGAATATATGAGACTGAATAATAATAAGACTGAATATATAGGCTTACTGCTGTTGATGACAGTTTGTAAAAATAAAAAAAAAACACTTGTATTGATTTATGTTGTTCTATTCATGACACATTTAATCACTCTCTTTCTCTCTAAAATCCCCTCTCTTTCGTTTCTTTCAGTAGTATCTCCTCCATTGTCTGGCTTGCTGTTTAGGGGATGTAAGCAAATGCTTTGTTGGTGTGTTACATCAGCACTGTCAGTATGGCTAGTCAGGGGCACATTGTCATAGGAAGTCCACACCCCGGCCCATATCACTCAGCCACAGTTAATTAGACATGTGAGCGCCACAGGATGTAGTTTTTCCCTAATATTGAAGGACATGTTCATTTATTTGACCCAGGGACCCTGACGTCACTCAAGGTGTGTGTGCTCTTTTGACCTAATATTACATGTCTTATGGTTGTTCTGAAGTTTGTCTACTTTTTAATTGGCCTGTTTTAATGCATTAACGGGATATTACACCCAAAAATTCAATTCTGTCATTTATTTACCACCATGTCTGGAGTGTGCGAACAGAACGCCGTTGTGTCAGCTGCTGCAGACCGTAACTTATGTTCAAAATGAAAGAGTAGGCTACATCATGAATCCATTTTCCAAACTGTGTTTTTCACTTATCCTGAATCACCCCTTCCTACGTCTTTTCAGCGGTTAGATGAGGGTAATCGCTCGACTGAAGAAAAGGAAATTATTATAAAATGCAGAAGGTATAAGGAGTGTGAGATTTCTGTAAACTTTGATTTTAAACAACTATAAACTTTGATAACAAAAAATCTGTATTAGCTTATTAAAATACTCTAATCTTTTAAAATGTAATGCATGCATTTGAATATTTAGTGATTTTTAAAAGATAGAAAGATGATGCTGATAGAAAGATGATGATAGATAGATAGATAGATAGATAGATAGATAGATAGATAGATAGATAGATAGATAGATAGATAGATAGATAGATAGATAGATAGATAGATAGATAGATAGATATAATTCAAATGTAAAATGCTTAAAATTACAGATTAAAATTACTGTCCAAAATCTATGAAAATCCACAAATTTGCCAATAATAATTAATATATTACAGGTTTTTATGCTAGCCAGAAAGCCTTTGCTAGCTTTGGTCCATTAAAACCACTATTCATCAGCATGCATTGATTAATCCCATGGCATGTAGCAAAAAAAAAAAAAAGGTGCGACCAACTAAGAAAGTTGGTAGCACCAGTTCAACCAGTGGAAAAGTTAGTCTGGACTGGAGTCCTGCATCATTAAAACCAAACTTTGCAAAACAAGGAGAAATGATTAACTATGATCATTTCAACTTGTTAATGTATAATATAATTTCAGGTCACAACCAGCTGAGATTGTCAAAAATGTTCAGTATACAGCTAAATATGTCAATCCAAGCAAGCAGTCTTTATGAGAATCATGTGAGAGAAGGGCTGAAATGTAGGTCATATATGATAAACCTGTTAAAGTGTTTTCTGCAGCTAGCAGTTAAACTTCTCATTTCCATCAGCTAACACAGAGTGATCTCATGTCCCTGAGGTGCCAAATATCAGTTTGTTCTGTCATATATCTGTCTTTGGACTTGTCTAGACATGGTGTAAAATGTGCTCTGAACTTATTTTTTTGTATCCGTGCCCTTCCTTATTTAAAACATTCCCAGATAATCCATAACCATTAATTATGACATTTAGAAGGTCCTTTGTTTGCTCTCTGAATTAAACAGTTTAAAGGCATGGTTCACACACACACTCACACAAAAAAACATTCTTTCATTTACTCTCCCTCATGTTGTTCTAAACTCACATGATTTTATTAAATAACCTTTTAAAGAACACAAAAGGTGATTTACCCTATCGTTCAAAATTTTCGGGTTGGTAAGATTTATATGTTTTTGTTTTTTGAAAAAATTTTAACAAAAATTTAAAAGAACCGTTTTATATCTGAATATTTGAAAATGTAATGTATTCCCGACCGTGCTGGAAAAAAGCTGAATGTTCAGCAGCCATTACTATTGTCGTCAAGCAGCAGGCAGTGCACCAGGAAGAGCTACAGTGGATGTCAACATTTCTAAATAAAGATTTCTGAAGATTTGGAATAAAGTGCAAAGTTGTTTTGACAACCTTTTAATTATTATTTTTATTTTTAACTTTGCAGTTCCAGTCTTCATTCGCTTTCATTACATGTAAAAGAGTGGATAAATATAAAAAAACAAATTCCCCTTTGGTGTTCCACAAAAAAATGGGTAATTTGTGTGTGATCTCTAAACTCATAAACGTATTTGACTATAGTGTATATAATATGTAAATGCTTGACTTGATGGACAGCTCCGTAATTCCTAATAATATGAGAAAATGTGTTTATTTTGTTACCAAATGGGTTAATTTACATTGTGATCATGTGTTTTAGCAGTTTGTTTTCTTTTTTTTCCCCACAGTTACTTGGCGGACCAGTGCTGGAATGGAGGCTGCATCTACCTGATCATGCTGCGAAGAATCAAACGCAAAGCTCCTCTCCCTCCATGCAATGGCAACAATGGGGGTAACTGTGTGGACGTTTCTAAAGAACCCCGGCGCAATGTCTCCGACAAGCCTGTTGGCAGCCCCACACACAATGGGCAAAACGGAAAACGAACCCGCAAATTTGGCGTTATTTCCCGCTCCTCGTTCACTTGCGACAGCAAAGACAGTAAAGATAGTCGGGACTTTGAGCATGAGAATGGCTACAGCTCCATGGAGGCAACATCCCCAGAGAGCAGCTCCCCTCAGGGCACACCGACCGATGATTGTCCGGTCATTGGCTCCTCAGAGTTGATTTCAAATCGCTTGAAGATTGGGAGCACGGCCACCCTGCCCAGCCGATCCCACTCACGCTACAAAACTGAGTCAATAAGCAGTGAACCTTCCAGTCAGGTAAGAAATATAACTGCAAGAAAACTGTTGTTTTAATAGAAGTTGTTAGAATTGGTTATTCAAATAACTTTAAGTCCTGAATTGAATGAATGCATGCAAGGCTTTTAAAAAAATGTGTTCTATATTACGAAATATGAAAAAATTACAATTTATATATATAAAAAATATTAGATTAAAATGCATAAATATATGTTTGATATTATATAGCATTAGCCGTATTACAGTACACATCATAAAATGGTACATATTATAATACATTCTTTATTATAAAGTCAAGCTGTCTGAAGTCTATTGTGTCTGATGGAAAGTTACACAGATTATGGCCATAAAATGTCAGCATAAAAATGTGCTAAATAAACAAGCAAGCAAACAGAAAAGAGGGCACTTTAAAATCTTTGGAAGCGCCCTTTAAGTCCATAGATTCAAACATTGACTTTGCTTTGAGGATGAAAGAGTGGTTGGTTGATGCTCATCGTGTAATTAGAAGTTTGGACCCCACAGTGCGGTTAACTGCATATGTTACCGATTTAATTCTCCATTGGGACCGCTAGTGTTACTTGCAGCATTGTGGAGTCTTGAGACCTTAAACTGAGTGGCTCACTCAATATAATCATAAGGGTTCTTCTGGATGGATCCATGTGACAGTGGTTGAAAGAACTGCTTGGAAGGATCTTCCAAAAAAGCTGCATGTGTCTGATTTTGAACAATCACACAGGATTTCAAAGACAGACAAGGTGCGGTTTCCATGAGATTCTGCAACAAGCCATTTTTGGAAAGCCACATAAAAGGACAACGGACTGACTCAATATGCTTAATTGTATAACTGTGTCCTTACTTCCGTTACTTACTTTCTTACTTCCCATTGCAAATACACGCTCTTTGAAGGGCTGGAGGTGGATATATATATATATATATATATATATATATATATATATATACTGTATATATATATATCCACATATATATCCATATATTATATGTACAGAAAACAGGTCAAATTAAAGTATCAGATAATACATATACAAAAAGTATAGTGAACATAAACAGACACAAAGAGAACACCTCAAACACACACCAGATAAAATAAAAGTACATGTTAAACAAACAACAACATAAGCGCTCAATCCGATTTACAATTCTTAAAAAGATACCTGAGAAAGGGCCCCAGATTTTATATAAAAAAAAAAATTCAAGCATCAATCTTGGCAAAATTAATCCTTTCGAGCTTGAGGAAAGCAACTATCTCAGCCAGCCATTTACAAAAACTTGGTGGTAAAGTGGACCTCCAATTCTTCAAGATCACCCTTTTAGCAATCCCCATACTGAACATAAGAGACAATTGTTGAGGATGCGTCAATGCTAATTTCTAGGGTCAGAACATCCAAACAGACCTAATTCAACATCTGGACTGATATCTTCTACAAAAATGTTCGAGTACCACCTAAATATGTACTTTCAAAACTCTGAAATCTCAGGACAAAACCAAAAGCTATAAGCAATTGTCCCATCGGAGCTCTTGCATCTATCGCATTATGAGGAAACTGAAGGGTCAATTTTACCCTCAAGTTTAGCTATTTGGATGATGTAACATGTGAGGCGGGTTATATTAACCAGACTACATCAGGTTACATTTAACGAAAGTTACTTTTAAATGTTTATTTAGGTAGAAATAACTTTTTAAGAGAAAATCTTCTCATTTTCACCATGTTCAATGGATTACCTAAATGGTTAAAACATGGCAGTTTTAGAAGAAAAACAAATATCATTTTAAAGTTGTCATTAACTCATCAAGCCACTGAAATTAGTCACATTATCTTAGAGCATTGCAATATCTCATCCAGAATGTGTATGTAATCATTATGTTGCAGTTCACAAACCACAATATCAAAGAACAAGTCATAGTGTTTTTATCTGAAGAATCTTTATAGTTGTGTAAACACTGATGACTAATTGGTTACAACTGACTTCACAGCTCAGTTGACAGGAAACATAATCTATCTGTATCATTAATTACAGTTTGTAGGCATGCTCCCTTTCAAATACACTTTTCCAAAATGTGATACAATAAGTTTCCTAGACATACAGTGAGAGTACTATACCAGTTACAGTAGTAGTATTAGTAATGTGTTTGTGCAAGCATGTTGTGTAGGAATGTTTCACAGGGAGGATGTGTAAGCTTATTTTGACAGTGAAAAAGCGTGAGAACGTGAAAAGAGAGGCAGCAGACCATCTCAGTGAGAGATCCCGTGTCGGTGATTCACCCCGCCGACGGGCTTTCCTTGAGAACATGCCCCTCTCCTAGACAGATTTCAAAGGAAATGTGAACAAGTTGCAGCATGTTTGTAGTTCAGAGGTGTGTGCTAACCCAACTGTCATTTTGGGAAGGAGTGTTAAAGGTAAAGTGTGCATTCTGCGCCACAAGAGGCATCAAGCGGAATTGCAAAAATAATGAGTTTTTCCAAGCAGGTTACTCAACTTCCAGCAACCCTCCATCTAGGCTTTATATTCAGACATACACTCCTTTTCAAAAGTTTTGGGTTAGTACTTTTTATGTTCTTAAAAGAAATCTCTTATGCTCACCAAGGCTGCATTTATTTGATCAAAAATACATTAAAACAGTAATAATGTGAAATATTATTACAACCTAAATAAACTGTTTTCTATTTTAATAAATAAAAAAGTGCCAAAAAAGTGTTGCTGATCGGATTTAAAAAGGCAAATGTTTAACAACAACAGTTCTTATAACCATCATTTTTGGATTGTGTAGCTTTTCATTTCTTAGGCAGTGTGTCCACCAAAGCGTTTTTAGCCAGCTGACAACGTCAGACAGTCTGCTGAAGACACCATGCTTTGGGCGCTTGAGAGCGTTTTGGCAGTGCAGCATTTTTTTCCGTTGAGACGTTTCGTTGCTATGATACACAGTTTACTTGTAACTGATTTTGCAGATAATTTGTTTCATACTAAAAAATAATTTTTCATCCATTTTGTTCAGTTAGCTCTACAGAAAGAATGTTGTGACAGTTGGTCAGTGTGGTTTAGTCCCGCCCCCTCCATTGTGATTGGACGAGTGGGTAAAAAGTGACAGTGATGAGTGCTGCGTTTTATCCAAAGTTGAACATTTTTCAACTCTCGGCAACCAGTAAAAAACACTGGGCGCTTCAGCGTGAAAAAAAGTTCAACGCCTCGTTACGCTCATGGCGTTTAAAAAAACGTGGCGCTGCCTCCCATCGAAAACAATTGAAAACGTATGCCAGGCGCGTGGAAAAACGCTTTGGTGGACACGCGGCCTTAAAGAAACCACGTAGGATACAAAATATTGACCAAATATTGATAAATAAATGTTTTGATGTAATTTCAATCAAGAGGTGGTGCATACATTTTTGGTCATGATATTGACAAGAGTCAAGTCTTCTATAAAGTCAACTCCAGCACATCCCAAAGACTTTCAATGAATTTAAGGTCTTGACTCAAAGGTGCTAATTCATGTGTGAAAATGATTACCATGCTCCCTCCCAACCATTCTTTCACAATTTGAGCCTGATGAATCTTGTCGTTGTCATCCTGGAATATGGCCATGATGTGTCTTCCAAGTTTCAACATAGCTGTTAAAGAAATGAAAAGCTAAGCTCCAAAAATTAGGGTTAGAAGAACTGTTGCCTAATATAACATGCTAGAAACATGATTATTATTGAAAAAAATGATTTAACTCTTAATTTGCCTATTTTAATTCAAATAGCAAATTATTATTATTAATGTGTATTTTGAAAATGTCATTTATTCCAGTGATGGTAAAGTTGCATTTTCAGTGTCATTACTTTAGTCTTTAGTGTTCTTCACAAATCATTATAATATACTGATTTGGTGCTTAAGAAACTTTCTTTGATGAATGGACTCAAAAACTCAAAAGATCAGCATTCATTTGAGATAGAAGTCTTTTGCAACAATGTAAAAGGCTTTACTGTCACTTTGATTAATTGAATGCGATCTTGCTGAAATAAAGAATCAAAAAATCTTTCTGACTTCAGGCTTGTGTATGGTAGTATATTTAGCTAATACCTAGAAAGTAAATATTAGCAAGATTGGTATCTGTCAATAATGAACTTAATGAACCTGAAGTTATTTTTGAATTCATCATTAATGAACAGTAATAGTGATTGATGTAGTGCAGCTCAGACAGAGAAATGGCATGTGGTCCTAAAGTTTCCCTTCTTCTGATAAATGGCCTTTCCATACGTGGAAGTAAGCCTGGATAAAAAAAGAAAAAAGAAAAGCATGGAAAATGCTAAAGTTCTTACGCTTAACTTTACAAAAACTTTACTGAAAATATATAAACAATAATGTGTCTTAATTTGCTGAATGGTCTGTTCAAATATTATTAGTTGTTGTTTGTTTTGCATGAAATGCAGTATAAAATGGGAAAGAGTTTGAGAACTGTAATGTAAGTTAAAGCCACAAAACAGCTGCTACAGGAGTTTTGGCATATCTAATGTTATGTAATACTCCCGATTGTTCCGTTATACGGATGAATATTCCCCTCTTCTCATCTACAGGCCTGTGAGGGCAGCCAGATCTGGAAGATGCACATGGTGAAGGGTCAAGACGGACTGGGTATCCAGATCACAGGCGGTCGAGGGTCCAAACGCTCTCCTCACGGTATCATTGTGGCCCACGTGGAGGAGGGAGGAGCTGCACAGAGGTAAACGGCTTTCATTAGCAAAGGTTTTCAGCTGCTGCCTTGGCAACAGTAGATGCCGTGATGATACTTCTCAATTGACATCTCATACATATGCAAGCGTCAGAGAGTCTTGAGTGGCCTCTGCGATACTAATTTATCTTCAAAGGCATTGTGACACCCTTATATGGATGCACAGAGAATATCCAGTCACACTACCATATGTACGATAATGACCAGTTCACAAGGTATCAGAGGATTCAGTAGTTATAGTCATAATGCTCTATACTGCTAGCGTTTGCTGTCCTATTAACAATACACTCACCTAAAAGATTATTAGGAGCACCATACTAATACCTCCTTTCGCCTTCAAAACTGCCTTAATTCTACGTGGCATTGATTCAACAAGGTGCTGAAAGCATTCTTTAGAAATGTTGGCCCATATTGATAGGATAGCATCTTGCAGTTGATGGAGATTTGTGGGATGCACATCCAGGACACAAAGATCCCGTTCCACCACATCTGGTGACTGTGGGGGGGCAATTTTAGCAGTGAACTCATTGTCATTTTCAAGAAACCAATTTGAAATGATTTGAGTTTTGTAACATGGTGGTGCATAATCCTGCTGGAAGTAGCCATCTGAGGATGCGTACATGGTGGCCATAAAGGGATGGACATGGTCAGAAACAATGCTCAGGTAGGCAGTGGCATTTAAACAATGCCCGATTGGCACTAAGGGGCCTAAAGTGTGCCAAGAAAACATCCCTCACACCATTACACCACCACCACCAGCCTGCACAGTGGTAACAAGGCATGATGGATCCATGTTCTCATGTGACTCTACCATCTGAATGTCTCAACAGAAATGGAGACTCATCAGACCAGACAACATTTTTCCAGTCTTCAACTGTCCAATTTTGATGAGTGGTACCCAGTGGGGTCTTCTGCTGTTGTAGCCCATCCGCCTCAAGGTTATGCATGTTGTGGATTCACAAATGGTTTGCTGCATACCTCGGTTGCAACGAGTGGTTATTTCAGTCAAAGTTGCTCTTTTATCAGCTTGAATCATTGGCTCATTCTCCTCTGACCTCTAGCATCAACAAGGCATTTTCGCCCACAGGACTGCCGCAAACTGGATGTTTTCCCCTTTTTCACACCATTCTTTGTAAACCCTAGAAATGGCTGTGTGTGAAAATCCCAGTAACTGAGCAGATTGTGAAATACTCAGACCGGCCCGTCTGGAAACAACAACCATGCCACGCTCAAAATTGCTTAAATCACCTTACTTTCCCTTTTTGACATTCAGTTTGGAGTTCAGGAGATTGTCTTGACCAGGACCACACCCCTAAATGCTTTGAAGCAACTGCCATGTGATTTGATTAGATAAATGCATTAATGAGCAATTGAACAGGTAATAATCTTTTAGGTGAGTGTATGTCTTCTGTCTAATTTAACAATGTGTTGGGATAGTGAAAAATATTATTTCAGAACATTTTACATCACAATACTGTGATATTCACATGCCAAAGAATCATCACTTTTAGTTATCTTATTTACATGAATATTTTTGGAAATAATGTGTCAATAGCTATGTTTACATCCACCTATTTTTATGCACATTTTTGGATATTTCAGAACTCTGAATGGAAACGCTAAAATGTGCATAAATTCAAGAAAAAAAAATTCCGATAAGAAAACAGACTATGACAAAAACACATTTATCAAATGTGTTCTGAAACGCCTGAGCAAAAGACTGTCGTTAAAGTGGTTTGCTATAATTACCTGACAGAACTGTCTTACATGACTTCATTCCCAAGCAGTAGCATCTGCCTCTGAAAGCAAGATAACTTTATTGTGTTTGGTCTGCGCCCTCTGAGACGCAAGACAGTTTGATCAATTTATTATACTAAATTATTATATACATTGGTTTCCTCTACTAAATGATAATAAGTGCCAGTTTATCAGGAAGTAACGCATTCAGCTCTTGAACTATTCAGCTCACTCCATGGAAACAGTGCTTTATTCGCAAATGTTTCATGTGATATTCCAGTTTTGCGCATAAGTTAAATTTGCAACTTTAGATGGACACATAACTACTGTAAGTAAATTTACAATGTATTAAGTCAATGTACACTTGATTTGTTTTACTCCAATAAAGTAAGTCAAGTAAGATTGTTAAGTCCCAACCTACCCTAATCCAAAATACAGAATACCAGTAATAAAAACATAATGTTATATAATTACTGAAAATTCTGGCCAATACAATAAGCTGATAATTATTTTCATGTTATGGCCGATAATGGATGATGTGCTGATCAATTATTAATGGTGTTATTAAATTAGTGAAAGCAAGTGAAATGAGCATGCAGAATTAAATATTCAATATTTACAGACACTGAAAAACTAAAAATAAATATTGGGATCACAACAGTAATAATGATATTTTAACAACAGTGTGAAACGTTTTTGAATTGATCTAAAATCTGTGGTGTAGATTTTTATTTTATTATATTTTGAGATGGAAAATTAGAATTTTGAATAAATCTACACTGGATATTATCACATCATGACCCAGGTATTGGTGAAATATCGCTGAGTCTCTTGAGATTTTGACCTCTAGTGCTTTGCAGTACTGGGGTATGTAAGCAAATAGCTGTCATTTAGCAAAGCTAGACAGAGCCAGCATAGGATTCTAACATGATACTGTATATCCCTTCAATTTATACAAACACACAAAAAACAATTATGAGGTCTTTTTTTAATACTGCAGAAATATTTTCCTCCCCATCTACATGTGAATTGGCCCTTAAACTGTGTTTTAAGCTGTAACATGTTGGAGAATTTGCTGACTTGCTTCCTTTTGTGATTCATTAATGCACAATTTGGCGAAGTTTACAGGGAACCACAACAACCTGATGGTAATGAGCCAAAAGCTAAAATTAACCCTTGCTGTCTCAAACAATAAAAAATAAATAAATAAATAAATAATTACTCCCCTTAGATGATGTGCAAAGTTAAATAAATGTGTTTAGGGAAAATTAGCACCTGTGGCTTTGCCTTGGGACCTGAAAAAATTAGTTGATTACAGGATATACAAATTCATGAGTTGTTGCAATGCAGATCTGTTGGAAAATACATACACAGCTCCCCCTCATACAGTGCCTACAGTCAGAGCAGGCTATTTTTGGTATGACCAGCACTAGGGTTTATTGTTATAATTTACCAGTTCTACATTTCCTCCCACATAGTTTTAATGGGGGCCATTTCTTAGAAACCTATAGACATGAATCATGCATATTGGTCAAACTGGGTGCTTTCCAAATCTTTCTTTTTAGTGTGGCACAAGAGGTGGTCAGATTCAGGTCCATCAGTGCAGCATGATGTGGGTTGTTATGAAGTTTCCTGCTCTTATATAACAACTAACACTGAGATAACCTCAGATTCCTTCATCTGTGACTGAAGCCCTGAGGATTTTGACCAGTGAGAGGCTTTCAGATTTTGAATCTTTCTCTCTTCACTGCACACTGTTCATCGTAATGAAGCCTCAGTTGAGTGGTCAGGCTGGAACAATCTAAACTTTCTGAAGACATTTGGAAATGGAAGAACTTAGCAGAGACAGAGATGTCTTTATGGCAATGTTCATTTTGACAGCGAATTTTGATTTAGGTTTAGCCATAGTCTTTTGCCTAAAAATGCCATTTAGTTTTTGTCATATTTTAGTAATCTGAACTGTTAGTCTAATTTTAGTCGACTAAATATCATAAGATATCATATCTACATAAGATAAGAGACAAATACATACATTTGAACAAAGATACAAAATAAATAAATTGTGCTTTAATTTTGTCAAGTAGGTCTTAGAGTAGTATTCAGTATATAATTTTTTTTTAAATTTGTAATATACAAATGTAAAATAGTGCATATTCTTCTTTGTATAAATCCTTATTAAAGCTACTGAAGTTACTCAGTCAAGAGCAGTGAGTGATTTTCTCTTTGTGTTTTGTCGTTTGAATTAACATTAGGGACGGCAGTAGGTTTATAAGGACGCTATACTGTCACTTTAAGAACACACAGCTCATTTGATGCATATCTGATTTTCTCCCAACTGTTTACTTTCACTTAAGATATAACCAACTCAGTTTAAATGAACACTCACCAAAACAGGCAGTTAGAAATTGTTGTTGTGTACGTATGTGTCCTTTTAAGCGCAATATGAAGCGAAAGGAAACTCAATTCAGCACATTTACGCTGTCAGAGAGGGAGATAGTTCTCTTTTGCGTTTTATTTCACTTGAATAGTTTAAAACTAAAAACCTTCAACTGTCCCTGGCCATTGTGCAGTCCTTATTGTTGAGCCCTGTATTTGTACTGTAAATTTCTTTATGTTTTTGCTGAGGTTGTTCTGTAAATGGTCTTGTTTTCCTGACATCAAATGTGAAATTTATCTGGATGTCTGTTTTTCTTTTTCTCACAGATGTTGACATTTTTAAATGTTTTATAAATCATGCAGCAATTTTATCCTATTAACCAACCGCAACATTAACCAATGCGCATCTAACCTTCCTACCACACAAAAAATTTCTTCGCAAATTGTCCCTCCCTAATATTTTCGTCTTGTTCTTATACGTTGAGAAGGACAGGTCAATAGATTACCATTATAGTTTTTGTCATCAAAAACTGTTTTTTATTACAAATTATTCATCAACGAAATGAATACTGCTTTGTGCTTTTTCTTGATAAAGCATGATGAAAATGGTTTCATTTCACCCTGAACACAACAGCTATTGCATCATTTGGATATTTGCACCTTCAAGTTAAATAAATAGTTATATTGCATGTGGATGATCCAGAAATGATTTTAGAAAGTTTTGAAGCTCCAGGAAAATTCCTGCTCTCTTCCCATGATAAAAGGGCTTCAAGGATAGTTTGAATTATGTTGTCATTCCTGGACTTGTTGTGATTGATTAATTAGAGAAGTGTTTTTTCCCCCTAAACATTTCAAATAACTACTTTTATCTGTTTTTTTTTTTTTTTTTGTATATATAAATTATATTTAGCTCTAATTTAAATCTTATTTTTTCATAATTTTAGTATTTAAAATGTATTTTTTGCTTGCTTTTCACTTAATATTTATGTATTTTTTCAGCTTTATTTCAGTATTTCTTTTTAACTTGTTTTAGTCAACAATTACAACAGAGTCCAGTTTGAAAACCCCTGCCTTTCATCAGGAATAATCACAGGTTTTTACTTTCTCTGGTTGTCATCAAGCTACCTGTCATATAGAAACCTCTTCTAATGATCCAATCAATTCCTGATTAACATCCAACTAACATTTCACGTACTGTAAATAGCTGCGACGTGACGTGAGGAGTGTATGCTGCTTGTTTTTTGGTATGCCCTGATCATGTTTCTCTGCTTCTTTTTTGATTTCAGAGATGGCCGTCTGAAGGCAGGCAATGAGTTACTTATGATAAACGGCCATTCCCTTGTTGGACTCTCACACCAGGAGGCTGTAGCCATCCTGCGCTCCACTGCCGGACTCGTGCAGCTGGTGGTGGCCAGCAGGGTGAGTTTGGCCTTATACTAGCGTATGTCAATAAGTGTGTGTCACTGCACGGCATCTTCACACACAAATCATGAGCTGTTCTTGATGTGTTCTTCGTATAAAGTGTGTCAGCTGTTCAAGCACATAAAGATGTCACAGGCAGATGCTTGTAGCAGCTAAAAAATTGAAGAGTGAAGCGCTGATGGGCTCGCCGCTCGGCTTTCCGAGATAAAGTTAAAAATACTCGCAGGCTGCTCAACGGCACACAACATGCTCTCTTCAGCTGCTCTTCCTTCCTTTCCCAGGATGAATCCGAAGTGGACTTCCACAAGTACCCGTCCACCAGCTTGCCCGACCTAGTGAGCACGTGCTCAGGTCCGGACGCCTCTCCCTCCCCCGGGGAGGAGAAGGAGAATATGGAGCCGGACATGGAGGACGTGAGGGCCAGCAGTCTTTCACTGCCCACCCAGGACTTGGTACGTATGCTTGCCGCCTATCAGCCTGATTATCTGCCACTTTCATCTGGTGCTGCCCTCAGAACGACAGACTGTTTTCTGTTTTTTATGATTAAAAGTTTGCTTTGTTGATAAATGTTCAGTGCTTTTAGAATAAATGTTTGTTAGTGCGAGTATGTGGAGTTAGACTTTCACTGTCGCCTTTTTGCGGTGTTTGATAAAAAGCACCTCCATGCACCTCCATAGTCTGATAAGTACAAGCTTTTCCATATATTTTTTAGGAAAATCAAAATACCTGCAGCATGTTGTGATTGAATATAGAGCTTTAAAGATAGCACAGTTGCTTTATCTGTTTACGTCGTTTGATCTGTGTGCCAGCCAGGGCCCCCATTTATGTTCTTGAGGTTTTATCTGTTGTTTCGCCAGAAAAATATTAGTGCCACTGCTTACCCAAGCAACCATTGGATCAGCATTTGTTTGTTTCATCACAGATAACAAATTATTCATTTGTTCTGCGCAAGCAGGCGCGCATCAAATCACTAATGCCACAAAGCGTTAATGTTTAATCAATACAAAATGAGACATTGCGCTGGTTTGGTGATCAGTGATGACAACAAGGCTAATGCCGGGCCGTTTCAGTGGCACACTGACAAGACCACACAACTCAACGTATTAGGGTTAAACTCTTGAGCGGCTGTTTTGTAGAGCAGCGCGCGCCCATGGTGCTCTGGTTGAGATGTTCTGCGGTGCAGAGTAAAGTGGGTCATACACCGCCGCGCCCCCCCACTGCATCTATACTGCATATCTTGCTTTCGGAATAAAAAAATGAAAAAGAGAAACCGTCCCGCCTGCTGTCTAATTACATTAGCATTCCACGGCTCCTGCTGAACATAGCCGTGAATCTGGGGCATTAATGCATGCTTTGTTTTACTGTGGAACAATAAAGTTTTGACCAATGTTATTTTATGGTGTTCTAGTGCCTATTAGTAATTTACTTATAGTGAAAATGTTTAAGCTTAAAAATAGCAAACAACAGCAACATTTACTGTATAGTTCAATTTATAGCACTACATGTACATGACTTGATGACTTGATGAAAGATGGATGGATGGATTCGTAGATGGTCAGGTAGATAGATCTAGTTAATGCGTCTAAATTCAAGCGGCTTGATCTGTTAGATCCTCTGTCTGACAGATGTACTGTTTAATGCGTTTGAGAGCTTGCGCTTTCCTTAGTGCATAACTTACATTTCACTGGTATAATCTCCATTTGTAAATGCTAGAAAGTCATGCGAATATTTCCTTTTTCGCTATCAAGAGTGGATGAATCTTATGCAAGCGAGTCTAGACTTCAGTGAACGTGCGCCGCTGTTCGCATACACGCCAAACAGACGGAGTGGAATAATTCTGACTAAAATATACATTTCGCGAAAATATTTGTTGTTGGACATTAAATATGCCATACGTTGAATTTTAAACCTACAAGAAAATGTATTTTTATTATAGCATTAACTGTAAAGCGGGGTAATCAAATGTAGGCTAATATATTTACTAAACTCAGTGAATTAAAAATCATTGTTTTTGTTTGTTGATTGTAATGTTGTTGCAATGTAATTCAGTTTTAAGTTCTTTTTTTTTCACATAATATATTACATAGCCTACATGGTTATATTCACATTTGTTTTCATTGCCTTCAAAATGAACATTGTTTGTTGGATAACATTTTGCAGGGAATGAAATATTTTTATCCAAAGAGAAAAAAATAGATTTTTTGTTTGTCCACATCGCCCAGCCCTACGGAAATTCTTTGCGTCGCTAGACAAAGACCATCTTAGCCTAGTTAAACATCAGTAGGATTTCCATTCGCCGCTGAAAAGATGAATACTTGTAAATAAAGGCTTATGGGACATGATGATGAGGTTTAAGGAGCCTGTAGTTTCCTCTCATCCTGTGTTCTCTATTCTCTAGGGAGCTGTCCTCTCCCTCCAGGCTTTAGTGTCTATTGAATGACGAGTGGGAGCTCTTAAAGACTGATGGGGACTGAAGGAGGAATAAACATTATGGTTTCCCATGATTTATTGACCTGGTACAGAAGGACTTCCTGTCATGTGCTATGTTTGTTTTTATTCTAACTTTGCAGATGTTATCTTTCATAGGTCCTATGATTTTGAAGTGATACATTGTGGCTTTCTATTTAGTTATAATTTGGAAAATGTAGAAGGACAATTGTGATTATCATTTCTAGACCTTGAAAGGTCATGGGAAATTCTGATTATGAAAATTACAGCAACTACAACATCTGCTTGTTTTAATAACAAAGTGCATCATTTACATCCAGTAACAAGCTGACAGATCGGATAGAATATCCATAAATTGACATCTTTTGCAGGATTGTGCTAGAGCTCAGCAGCATTCACACCTGTATGTGTATGGCTTTGGTTGCATTATGCAAGAACAACTATGCATCAGTGACCAGCAAATTGTGTCCCCCTCAGTATGGCCTGCTTTCAAATAATTCACCATCCAGAAATGGCTTTTTTTGTGAGTGTGATCTTGATAAATGTTTTTTTTTAAAAATCCTTATTCAATAATAATGTATGCCTGGAAAAGGCAAAGCAATGGAAGTTCATTGGTCTAAAAAGTGTGAGACCCTTTTAATAAGTTACAACACAGGGAATAAAAAGGGGAGTGTAATTAGGCCAATTCATGTTTCTGTTTGCCATATGCTTGCTTTCCCCTTTCAGTCTTCCATTCCGAATCCAAACACCTGTCTAAACTGTTCTCACACTCCCTTTCAGCACCCTGCCATAGCAGAAGAGGGCGATGAGCGGTTGCTAATATGTGGGCGTTCAGTGCTGACAGTGTTAGGCGTGTCTCCAGATCTGTTCTGAAGTGTCAGGCTCAGTAGTTTTGATGAGACAAAGGGAGGGAGGGGAAAAACATTTTCAACAAAATAGGAAAGGGAAGGATCTGGAAGAAGAGCGCAGCTGTGACTGTCACGTTGAGTCCTGTGAGGCACGGAGGTGTGGGGTTTGAGGAAGCCCATAGGCTCACCTGCAACAGCTCAGTCTAGCTTGTTCATGCAGGAGACAGATCTCATATCTGACAATGGAGAGAAGGGCTTTCTGTCTGCATCCCTGAAAAGAGAGCAGTGTATCTTCCCCTACATGTTGCTGTTCAAACTTGTTTCAGGACACAGGAGCTGTGTGAAACTGAAGCTTGTTTTTTTTTGTTTGTTTGTTTTTTCCACAACAGCCAAGGAGGTGCAGTATTAAAGTGGTGCAAGAACTTACTTCCAAATGCCATTGACCTCTATTACAAAAATAAATGCACTAAAAATATTTTAAAAACCCTAAGTCTTTATTTAACCTTATATTATGCTAAATTTTTCCTGGCCTAAATATCTGCAGTCGTAGCTAACAAAGACTTCTGAACATGTAATGTTAACTATATAATTGCAGTTAATTAACACAATGACTTAATTGCATTTTATGTTTATAGTTATAAGTGATCATTTTGAATTGACCCAGAATTTTCTTCTGCAAAGTGATTTTAGAGGTTACAATATAAAACCAGAGATAGACATAATAGTCCCATGCTAATTGAAAGAAAAAATAGCATCAATTATCGTTACATTTGCACATGTTGGGCTGCCAAAAACATCCGTTCAAAAGTTTTGGGTTGGTCAAATCTTTTGATGTTTTTTTTTGAAAATTGTCTCTTTTATTCAGTAAGGCTGTGCTGTAATATTATTAAAAATATATTTATATATAAAATATAAAATATTATTATATTTTTTAATAACTAAATTTAAATTATATTTTTATATATTTTAAAATGGCATTTATTGGTGTGATGGCAAAGCTGTTTTTTTTTGGCTTTAGTGTCACATGACCCTTCAGAAATCATTTTAATATGATGATTTGTGCAAGAAACATTTATTATTTATTATTATTTATTATTTATTTATTATTAGGATTAATGTTGAAATCAGCTCACCTGCTTAGTGTTTTTGTGGAAACTGTGGTACATTTATCATCAGGATTCTTTGAATTGAAAGTTTAATCTAAACAGCTTTTAGATGAAATGGTAATCTTTTGTAATATTATAAGTGTTTTTATGTGATAAATGAAAATGTTTAGTAAAAGTCTTAGGTCTTGTCCAAACTAATACGTTTTCGCTTGAAAATGCATCTTTTTCTCTTTGTTTTGGCCTTCCGTCCACACTGAGACTGCGTTTTTAGCAATGAAAATGAAGTTTTTGGAAAACGCTCTCTAGTAAGTGGATATATTTGAAAATGCCATTTTCACGTTGTAGTGTGGACTGTGCAAACGGAGATATTTAAAAACGACAATGTATAAAGTTTAGTCAGATGACGCATATTGAACCCATAGATATTTGTGTTTATTGTGCCTGTTTTGTGCTATTCACTTTCACACTGTTGCTAAAATATGTCACTTTGGACACTCTTCATATCACAGTCGTTCTAAGATAACAAAAAATTAATTTCCATTTGCTGTCCTGCGGCAAAGCGTGAGAGCAGTTGTGTTTAGACTAAACATATAATGGTGAGTGCGACCTGGACGCATCAGGGAATGGTGGGATATTTGGCTGAATAAAATGATCCTGCCAGAAGAATTGTTTGGTAACTTGATTATGTCTTATGTCCTGTCTATCTCAGTGAGCTTTTATGAGGGTTTACGTATGCACAATGAATAAATGGTGATTTTATTTTTTCCGACGTTCAAGTGTGGATGAGAAACTTTTGGACTACGCTTTAAAGAGCTAGTGGGGACTGAGAGCGTTTTGAAACGATTAGTGTAGATGTAGCCTTAATGACCCCAAACTTTTGAATGGGAGTGTAGTGTTTTTTTTTTTTTTTTTTTTTTTTTTTATCAAACTTTGCCGAAACTACAAGGAGAAATCTAAAGCAATAGATGGCAAATTTATATAATTGAATATGTATTGAAATTAGTTTTGCAAATCTGTACTGTTTAGGGTAAACAGATTAATTGGTTCATAGTGGATCACTTGAGCAAAGGCACATTTCCGTTCCACACCTCCAAGTAGACACCATGAATGCATTGGCTTTCATGTACACATGAGATTTGATCTCCCTCTGTGAAAATAAGAAAGCATTCACCAGCGTGAGTGTGCAACATTCCTTACAGTCCTGCACAGTGAAGGACAATCAAATGTTTATGGCTTAGAGGAATTGTCACATGAAACAGAGGAATTACTCCGATTGCTTGCGCCACTGTTCCTCATTTGAAGGGCAGTCTGGTGTCTTCTGTCTCTCTCTCCCTAATTCCTTCTGCCTTCTGTCATTAAGTTTACAGATCTTGACAGACTGGAGGAACGTGGCAGGGTTGAGGGTCCCAAAGGATGCCGAAGCCCCACACCGATGAAGTTCCGTAGCAGATCCCAAGGTTAAACATGTCCAGTTGAATCAAGTCTAAACATTGCTGTGCTGAGCATCAAAACTTTGTAATGAGATTAAACTGTATTGGATACTGGCCAAGGGTGGATCCACCAATTCTAATTTCTTTATGATAGATTAGGGGTGGGCGATCTTCCCATAACTTCATATCACAATCTTATAACAAACAATCACGGTCCGTGATCTGAATCGTGATCTTCCCAATTTTGAGATATACTATTGAAAATATCCAATCTGGAACAAGCCTATGGATTTATCGGTTCACACAATTTAAAGCACAGTAATTGCATTATACAATCAGTTGTCAAAATAGTCATTAAACATTAAAACTGCATTGTTTTCACTATATGAATCAAATATATTTTAAAACTGCTAAAGTTATTTAGTCAGTTATAACATTAATGACTCAACAGCAGGTATTTGCATTATGCTTTAAAACCGAATGCATAGATCTAATATAATGACACCCATCTGATTTCTTTCCCAACTGTTTATTCACTTAAGACACAGCTTACTGTCTTTATGTAAATACTCACCTAGACAGACATTTTGGCACATTTTTGTTTATATTTGACAGTTTAGGTGCGCGTCTAAAACCCCAGGTACACTTTTCTCGTCCGTGTTCCACTCCGTCACACTGAAAGCACGTGGGGGTCAGTCTCTTTCACAGTATAATGTGCTTACTCTTTTTAAAATAAAGCATGTCTCGCTGTAGACTGCATCTTACGACAATCCCGTTAAATAATATAACTGGTTTGTAAGTTAAGTTTGAGGGGCGTAAGCATACAGTTTTAAAGAAAAGGAAAAGTATGCGGCAATGATCATTTTATCTCAATTTTCACGGTTTAATAATCAATGGATGCCGAAATTCATGGTACAGCCCATGATAGAGACACTTGATATAATTTGGCTAGTCCGCACAGACATCTAGTGCGCGGATCATAGCTGCAGTTTAACATTTTTACATAAAAGGTCACAATCTCTATGATTCGCTTGAAAAGTAGTTTCTTATAAAATAGTCAAATCGCCCACCACTATGATAGATAGATTATGGTACCAGGTCATGGTGTACTGAAATAGTTCACATCGATTTTTTTAAAATTATGCTCGTTAATCAGCAGAGACATTCAGACATGGAGATCAGTTTCTCCCGCTGTGAATATAAATGACTGAATTAAGAGTTTACATTTCAAGTTAATGTCTTGATGTCGTTATGTTTAGGTGGAGGGAGCCGCCTGGAGTCTGTTGGCGAAGATGATGAGCTTATCGTGGAAAATGGTGATCCAGGAAGTGAGGTGGCAGAAAAGCCAGTGCGAGGAGGACGCAAACATTCCCTCCCACAGCAGCTGGATACTGTTGGTATCCGACAGGTAGATGATTCGTTTGGATTTATTGCCTTATTCAAACCGTGATTCTTGGAGTCCTTGAATGCCTCACAGTCTATCGTACATGGTTCCAGCTCCATTCTGTGATGCCCCAAAACTAAAATTATTATGTTGCATGGCCACTTCAAATACAGCTCATCCAGTCTTTACATGTGGGTGGAAGGTTTCCCTTAGCTGTGCTAATTACAATGCTTGTCCAAAGTAAATTGAAAGATGTGTGCATAGTTTAAACCTACATCAGAGCTTCATCTTTTGTTATACTAGTGCTGCTATGTAGTCTCGTCCTTTACTCAAGTTAAGGGACAATGTACATTTTAGTTTTTCTTAAAATATTAGCAAAATAAACCCTAATAGGATGATCAGATATTGTGTAAAATATAAATATATAAATATATATCATAAATTAGGTGGGCATGGAGGGGGCTACCAAGAGACAACAGTCAAAATACACAATTTCAAAAATTCACAAAAGTCACAATTTAGCGTTATTATTGAAAAGTGTGTGTGTGTTCCAGAGAGCCCTGTAATAAACCTAAATATAGTGTAGTTTATCTAGTCTCAGTTTGTTTGTTTTTCTTTACAATAACATTAGCACAACAGTATTTACATTTACATTCTCTTTGCTGTTGCTTTTATCCAAAGTGACGAATGAGGAAAAACCTTAACAAAGCATTTCATAGGAACGGATTACTGGCAGTAGCTGCTTATTTCCTTGTAACCAGTTAAACACAATAAAAATAAAGCTTATTTTATCATCTCATTGTTTATTCATAACCTCTTTCATCATCCTCTTCAGGAATATCAAATCGTGAAGAAATCGGCCCGTTCCCTGAGCACTGTTCAAGTGGAGTCTCCATGGCGACTGGCACAGCCATCCATAATCTCCAACATTGTCCTGATGAAAGGACAGGGCAAGGTGAGAGAGGCCCTGCACCCAGGACAACACATGCAGTCACCATGAGGGTTCACATATGTAGCACTTTACATATAAACTGCTTTGATCCTGTTGGTCTTTATTTATTTAGGGGTGATTCACTCTGTGATGTGAATTGTAATGAATGGGATATAGAGATGGACAATGAAACCTCTGTGCAAGGACCGTTACATTTACCAGATACGTCAACACCTGTACTATTGTAAATCCAGGCTCATCGAGATGTGTCTTTGAATGTGTCTAGGGTCTCGGCTTCAGTATTGTCGGTGGTCAGGATTCGGCCCGGGGGAGGATGGGTATATTCGTCAAGACCATTTTCCCCAATGGAGCAGCTGCAGCAGACGGGAGGCTGAAAGAAGGTAGATCACAAAACAGTAGCTCTAATACACTTGGAACAATTGTCATCAAAGCAGGTGGTAGGATTTTAGTTTTTTTTTTCTCCACTTTTCAGGTGATGAGATATTGGAGGTCAATGGAGAGTCTCTCCAAGGGCTCACGCACCAGCAGGCCATTCAGACCTTCAAGGTAAACTGCTCAGTCATCCTCAGAAACACCTGTAGCTGTGCATGAATCCTCAGAGAAGAATTAGATCCAGACTTTTCATCTCAGGCCCATTTCTATGAATAATTTTATGAAAGGCAATTCCTTGGAAATCTAACGTGTTAATCCCAACCAGCATTAATGGATGGCTTTTTCCTCCTTTTCAGCAACTGAAGAAGGGGGTAGTTACCCTAACGGTGAGGACCCGTCTGAGAAGCCCCAGTCTTACACCCTGTCCCACGCCAACCCTTCTCAGCAGATCCAGCTCTCCAAACTCGAATGCCAGTGGTGGGACTCCAGTCCCTACTAGCTTTGAAGAGGGGGACTCTCGTAGGGGTCCTGGTCCCAAGGATCGCATTATCATGGAGGTTACATTAAACAAAGGTATGATCAAAATGTAAAGCACTTTGGTGGCCATTGGGTCTGTGAAAGCGCTATATAAATGCAGTCCATTTACCATGTCTTTTTGATAAAAACAAATGCAGTAAGTTGCAGTTTCAAAAGTTTGGGGTTCAGTAAGATTTTTTTTCCTGGAAAGAATATAATACTTTTTTTTTTTTTTAACAAAGATGCATTAAATTGCTCAAACATGACAGAAAAGATATATATACTTTTACAAAATAAATTTCAAATACATTTTTAACTTTTTTTTTTATCAATGAATCCTGAAAAAAAATCTATCAGGGTTTACACAGAAGTATTAAGCAGCACAACTGTTTTCAACACTGATGATGATAATAAATGTTTCTTGAGCACCAAATTATCATATGATTATGATATGATTTCTGAAGGATCATGTGACACTGAAGACTGAAGTAATGATGCTGAAAATTCAGATTTGCCATTACGACACTAAATTACATTTTAATTAATGTATTTTAAAATTTATGTAAATAAAAAAAAAAATCTTAGTGACCCCAAACTCTAGACCGATAGTGTATATCATTTTTTTGTACATTTTGTATTTTTACATTTTATTTATCTTGAGAAGAAAACATTGAAACTGATAGGAAAACGTTATTGCAACACTCCTTGCCATTTGAAATTGACACGTAATATTTTTTATTCCAAGAAAATAGAATTATTTTAACATTATTTTTATTCGAATAGACATGCACCTGTGCATCAGTATAAATGTGTGTATAAGCCAAGCACTCACAATGTGTGCAAATAAACCATCCTGCCAAAAAACTCTTATTCTTGGATCGCCATGCTAATAAATAGACCCAAGGAGCGTCTTTCTCATTATTTGAGTTACTTATTCAGTTCAGGGACACCACATATTTCTCTGCCATGAATTATATTATTGCAGTTTGTAGGCAAATATAAGTATTTTAAATTAAAGACACTGGGCTTGGTTTCCTTTAGGTTCATAGGGTACTTTTACCTCAGCATTTTTTGGATCTAACTGAGAAACCATTAACACTTTCCCACCTGTTATGTCAAGATATCTGTAATACTTTTTAACCAGGATAAATGATATAAATAAGACTCAGAAATCCTGCATGAAGTGAACTAAAGAATTTAGCCATGTTGTTTTGTGTGTTTTAGAGCCAGGTGTGGGGCTGGGCATCGGTGCCTGCTGTCTGACACTGGAAAACAGTGCTCCTGGGATCTACATCCACAGCTTGGCACCAGGTTCTGTTGCCAAAATGGATGGCAGACTCAGGTAGTCTTTTGGTTATGTATCGTTCGTTTCCCACCCAAGTCTCATGTACAAGTGCTCAATGGTAAAATTAAAATACATTAGTTCTTATTCAAGTCTCAGTTTGTCAATGTTTAACAGTGGTTAATCAGTAGAAAAATTGGCTCGGAAAGAAAATGTCCCTTTTTAGTTCAGGTACTTTTCTAAGAAAATAATAACACATTTCTAAGAAAAAAAAATTATGAAATGACTCCTCCATAGCTAATGCAGTGAAATGTCCTAAACTTTCCATGTAGTTATAAGTGAATGGTGCTGGTTTGTCCGAGTTAGCAGACTGGATCGCTTTGAGCAATCATCTTAAATTCTTAACTTACAGTTAATTAAGGAAGGGAGCGGCAGGAATGAGACCTCACTAGGGAAAACAATCGCATAGATATTCATTTTCCCTATAGAGCCCACGATGTGTCTGTACACGTGTTTGCAGCTTTCAGTTGCGAGTTTGTGTGTCTGTGGCGCGCTCACTCCTGTTTAGATGAAACACCTCACAGACTGAAAAAGAATGTGCAATAAGAGCCAGAAACCCATGAATGGGGGTCTTTATGGCAAGAAATTGTGGTCTTGAATGTTGGATCTGGTTGTGAAAGTGGTTGCAGCTGCCTGAATGGAAAGATAAGGCTGTAATACACTTTCAGACATGTCTATTTTTACAACAAATGCAGTTGGGTTGACACTTAAAATACCTTTTAGACTGTATACATCAACAGTAATCTCCATTATCATATGGTGTATATTATCCACTCTTGCTCAATGGTCTAGGAACCAAATATATATTTTGGGTGTGATAATTGAATATAAACCTAATAAATCTCTTAAATCATATGGATTTAGTCAGCTAAAAATACCTAGGGTTCACTCCAAACATGTGGAGACAGTGTTAAGTTATTATGCCACTCACAGCTGGAACCAGCTTTCAGAAAATATCAGATGATCCCCTGCGGTACATTCAAGTCCAGACCGATGTTAAATTAGCCAATTTAGGTTGGCAAGATTTCATTCATGTTTTTTCATTCAAGTATTTTATGCTCACCAAGGCTGCATTTATTTGATAAAAAATACAGTAAAAACAGTAATATTGTGAAATATTATTATAATTTAAAATAACCATTTTCTAATGAAATATATTTGAAAATATAATTTATTCCCGAGTTTTATTGTTTTATTTTTCTGGAAATCCTTTTCCCTATGGAAAATACTGTTTTGGGGAAATATTACTTCTCTTAAAAACATTTTTTTTTTGATCCAATCCTTGATTATAATGGCTAATGTGTGTATTTGTGTATCAGTCGAGGAGACCAGCTTCTGGAGGTGGATTCTGTGAGCCTGAGACATGCTGCGTTGAGTGAAGCCTATGCTATCCTGAGTGAATGTGGACCCGGCCCGGTCAGCCTCATCATCAGCCGACATCCAAACCCCAAAGTAAGAGTCAAACACAGACACATATGTGGAGCCTCACCATGGTATCTTAAGCATCAATATAGAAATTGCTATATTTTAACCATCAACTGAGATTGCAAAAACCAAAAAACAAAATTTAAATAAATATCGTATGTCCATAGAAATATTAATAAAGAAAAAAACTAGGTTTCCAGAACCTGGCTTAATTTATGAATAAATATACCTCAAACATCAGTTTGGTGATGTGGTCACACTCCTTCAGCTTCAGTCACAAGGGCCTCATCCTCTGCCAGACTGCTGCAAGTGGAAATCAAAAGAACCATACACCTGTTAAGCTGTAATATGCTTCTAGTATGAATCATTGAAGCCCGACAAAAAGTAAACAACATTCCTCTCCCCCTTCTGCTAGCGCGACTTGGTTTTCATCCACCTAATGGATCAAGATGTTGAGAAAAGTGCACCGGGGTGGGGAACAGCGGGAGATTTTGGTGGTTAGAATATGCTGACTGTTCACTCGACCTGATAAATGAGAGCCAGCAGTGTTACTAGCTTAACACATATTGTGCGTGACACGAGGTCAGAAGCCTTTCTCACAAAGGTCATTAATTACTTAACTCTGACAGGTTTTATACATGGTTTAAGTATCAGTCGGCATGTTGCCTGTATGTGCAGATGGGTTTTAATGATTGCAGGTCTTCCTGTAGACTGTAGAGGCTCATGACTGATCCAGATGAGCTGTAAAAGTGCTCCTTGGGTGGATTTGTTGTTAAAGACAACTAGGTTTTTAAACCTGTTTTTGCACTCAAGATGTGATGTGTTTCTTTTATTATGTTACATTTAATCGGTTTTGTTGAATTGAGAAAGACTTGTATTGAAGTCAACAATAAAAGTCAACTGAAATAGATCTGGCAAAACCTGATCTCATCTCGAGTCAGTTTGGCCTAGAATTGTACAAAGGCAAATAGGGATCTTCTTTAAGCAGAGTGCTTAAAAGTGTGGTATCAAAACATCTAGGCTAAATGGTTTACATTATTTAACTGTAATAATGTGAAATACCAAAATACCGGTATCATACATTTCTTAATGGTTTTTTTTTTTATGTCTGAATTTATAATGATGAATTTTTTAAGAGTCCATGTCAACATTACCTTACACAGTATGGTTACAATCAGTACGTTTAGTTTAATAAAGCAGAATTATGAAGCAGATTTAGGCAGTGTGTATATTGCTTAAATCATAGTGCCGCCTGGTGGTCAGAAATGTTATTTTGTCATTTGCCTCATTTTAAGGTAAATATCAGATCAAGACATTTATACTTGATTAATCAAGGATATAGCAATGATTTTGCATGGTCTATGAGATTCAATGGCTCTTATCTCTCCCCCTCAGGTGTCTGAACTGGAGATGGATGAAGTGATCACTCGCTCCACGCACAGAGATAGTCATTCTTCCCACACACTTGGTAAAGTGCCTTTGCCCTGGTCTGACTGCAACCACTTTTGACTGTGCTTCTCATGGCTTTAAACTGTGCTTCTCATGGCACTTTTAAACCCACCAAAAGGCCACTGTCGTGTAAATAAACATCCAGAACGTATTCACTTTTTTCTTTTCAGTTGAAAACTGTCATGTAAACGGGCCTTAAGTTAATAACTAATGATATTTAGCTAAACAATGACTTTCTTTTAGAGCTGCTGTACATCGAAAACAATCTTTGTAACATTAATTTATGTTTAACTGTAAAGCTGCTTTAAAATAATCTCTATTGTAAATAATGCAATATAAATTAAGGTGACTTGACTTTTAGTAAAAAAAGAAAAGAAAAGAGAACTAGTCAAATTCTGAAAAGCTCGGTTTTGGCTTTGATTTATGAAATTTTGTGCTTCATATTAAGTTTCCAAATATTTGCTTTGAAATTCTGATTTAGTTGTAGTCTCTGATTAGTAACTGGAAAACAGTGATTTGTACCACAGCAAGTTTCCAAGTTGAAGAAGTACAATGTATTTTTCTTTGTGCTCTCTTTTTCAGGTCTGCCGTCAAAGAGTCCATCTCCCACGGTTAAAGTCAAGCAGGGTGAGGGTAATCCTGCTCTCAGCTGGACCATGAAGAGATTCCTAGAGCCAGCCAGCAGGGTAAACTAGAAGCTTTAGTCTACAGAGGACTCAACTTGTCCAAGATAATAGACTTGGAGTTTATCCAAACCCATAAAACTTTTCTTTATTTACTTGAAATTTACATGAAAATGTCTCTATTATCTCTGCAAACCAAAGAAATATGACAAAAACACTTTTCAAGTAAAACATTCCACAAAAACACTTGCTAGATTTCAAATGACAAAGCAATGTGCTCAAAATTAGGACCACTGACTTTTTACATCCACCTAAAAATCGCCTTGTGTTGATAATTAAAAAGCATTTTACATCTATCGACATTTTTCATTATGAAGTGTCCGAATACTTTTTGGGGGGCATTGATTGCAGCTTCTAAATGTTGTTGATCTTCAGAAAGATTTGATTTTATGGCTTCATCTGACCCTACAGCAAGGCTCATTGAGTTCAGAGGCAGAGCTCGCTCAGTATTTCTCAGTTCACGATGTACCCAGCCAATCTTCCCTTTCTGAGACCATGGCGATGGGATCCAGTGATGATGACATGCTGCATTGTAGCAGGACCTGTATTACGTCCATGGAGGAATCAGCAGCACCTCAGTCGCATGGTAAGGCCACTGAATCTAAAGTGTCATGCTGATTTAAAGATCAGTCTCAGTTTGTCACTAAAACAATGTGTTTTTCTGTCCTGTTATCATAACAGTCTTCCGGGATGGTTCCACTAGAGGTTCAGATAGTAGTCCCACTACCCCAGAATGTTGTAAAGCTTCAGGCAGGGCTGGTTGCGCCGTAGACACGGCCCAACAGGCCAGCGTGGGAAGCAGCCCGAGTTCTGTACGTAGCCCACTTCTCCGTCAGCGCCGGGTCATCTGCTACGAGGATGAGCCCAGTGACGACGAGACCGGTCTTGAAGAAGACAGTGGCCCCTTTCGTCGCCGTCTCCGTGGGGTCTCAGAGGTCGGCCAGCATCACCACCAAGAGGACGACTCTGGTATTATTATAGCCACATCATCTCTTGAAGTCGATGATGAAAGCCAGGATAGTAGCGAGAGCCACAGACAAATCGGTAGCGAGTCAGCCACTCCGATCTACGGCAGCTCGCTTGAATCTGAGGAAGGAACTAGCGGCCCTCCTGGCTCCGAATCGCCCTTCATGCCCATTCGCTGTGTGGAGGCAGCCGGAGGAACAAACCTGGGCATCAAGAAAGAACCCCATCGAGAAGGGCTGGAGGTTAAACGCTCACCCAAGCTGGAGCACAAAGCCGTGACTCGTGTCAAGAGCATGATGAGCATTGAGTGCCCTAGCCCTCCACAAAAGGCCAAGGGTGAAGAACCAACTTTACTCCCAGCAACCCCCGTCCAGGTAACGCAGAATAGCCCACGGCCGCCCTGCAGGATGCTGCACTGCAAGAAGGGTGAATCCAGCGAGCTTGCGGGGGTCTGCACCATTGAGACAATTGTGCTCCAGCGTGGTGAGACCGAGTCTTTTGGTTTGGATCTGGAGATTAAGTCCGCTCCACTCAAGGTGCTGATCACAGGACTTAGACCAGGTGGTGTTGCGGAAAGGGTAGGTTGGAAATTGCGATGTTGTTTTGATTGATTGTGATGCTTTTTAACATTCAGCCAATGCTGTATCCAAGAAAGACACTTTTTAAAAGAAGAATGCCAATTTTACTATTGAAATCATTTTGGAAAGTAAAAAGCATTAATTTGTTTTTATTAGTTTATTATTCAATACAACGATTAAATGCTTTACAATTCCCATACCTACTGTTTACATGATGCTTAGTGCCAGGCAAGTGTCCAAATTCACACAGCTGTTTATGCTTAAATCTGATGAATGTATTTCACCCATTTATTTCCTTTCTATTCCTTTAGGAAGCCTCAGGGAAAATGAGTGTTGGTGATGAGATTGTAACAATTGGTGACACCCCTGTGTGTACATCCACCTATCAGGAGATCTGTGACCTCATGCACAACCTGCCAATCACATTGAATTTAGAGATTAAGAAGCCAGTCTCAGGTGAGTTGGCAGCATATCTATTGCTTCTTTAAGTTAACGGATGATAAGTCGATTATAGCTTTGGTGATTTTTTTTGTTGTTTTTTTTTTGCGATGTATGTCTGGTCAATTAAATGTTTCAAAAGAAGGGTGATCCCTTCAAATGAATAGTTTACCCCAAAATGAAAACTCTCATCATTCACTCGCCCTTATGTTGTTGCAAACCCACTTGATTTTCTTTTTTTAGTGGAACACACAAGGAGAAATTTTTTCCATGCAGTTACAATTGACCTTTCACTGGCCCCTACCGTTTCCAAAACTGAAAACACAACGTGAGCGGTGCCTACAATGTATAAACAGTGTGGACGGCCCCACTCCCAGTTAAATGTGTCGAACATGGTTAATTCGCATGCAGCGTGCGTGAGACTGGGACACTGAGATTAGTCACTATAGGGGAAGCATGAAGCTTACTTGACAACATCAGTTCATATATCAATATCATAATTAATAGAAATAACCTAAAATAATGTATGGTTATCTGCATCTTTCTTTCTCTTACGTATGATTACTTTTCAAATGCAGCATGACACGCAAGTGGTTGCCATGGTGATGAACATCCTGCTTGTTAAAGTGAATGTATAATCCTGTGAGGCAAAATTACTAAATATGCAGCGTAAGTTGTATATTTCTAACTGCAAACAAGTATCCACTGAACCAGCTTATAAAATCCTCTTTAAGGCTGTGCTGGTTGTATTTTAGGTAAGTTACAGGTCATGGGGTTTATCAGATTTCGCTTGAGATTGGTATAAGCATTCGCCTTAATAGTAGTCGTGTCTCCTTCATTGCGTATTTTAATATTTTGAATATAGACCATTTCACAAGATGTAAACAAAACTGGTCCAGAAGCACTTCCTGTTTCAGTTTTTTAACACGACATAAAAGCTGGGATAAAATACAACCAACAGAACATTTAAAACTGAATCAAAAAGTTAAACAAACATCTTTAAGATGTTTTCTTTACATGTGAAATAAAGAAAACAGTTACAAACTGAAACAGGAAGTGCTTCTGGACCAGTGTTGTTTACATCTTGTGAAATGGTCTATATCTCTCCACTGCATACTGTAACCCCTTGTGCCTCGATCTGGAGGATATCGAGGAGGTATTGCTCCAAAAAAAAGGTCACTGACACGCACGGGTATGCGTCTTCCTGTCATGACAATTTGTCGTGCTGGTCATGTTTGACCATTTGTTTGATTGGTGTATTAACAATTACTAGGGGCGTGGCTTTTGCGAACAGTGAATTAATGGTGACTGACGTTTAAATCTTAAAAAGAACACAAATTAACCATAACAGCACCATAAAACTGGTCCAAAATGATTACTCTCACAAATAACTTATAATAGTGCACAGGTTTGGACTGCTTGACTGATTGTATGGTGCTTTTGCATTATAATTGAATTTAAATTAGTCTTAAGATATTCTTCTTTTTTTGTTCTGTGGAAAAAGAAAGTCATAAGGGGTTTGAATCAGCACGAGGGATTTCATTTTTTAATAAACAGCTCCTTAAAATATAACTTTTATATAGTCACAAGCTATTTTCCCTAATCTGATCAAACATCTTCTGCACACTACATTGGCACAATATAATCATACAAGTCCCAAGTTACATCTACATCTAGAGATCAAATGTTACGAATTTGATATCATCAAGAATAGCTGTCAGTTCTGTGTTATAGTGTCATAATGCTGTAGATGGCTTGTTCAAATATTGTCCATATCCCCTCCTCCCTTACTGCAGGCTATGGTGCTATAGCAAAATCAAAGCTGAACCCTAAATTATATATCTCAATTTAGCAGGATAAACAGGTCTTGTATATCCTTTACAAAAGACCATTAGGACAGGTAGATTTGCCGCTGCAATAAAGAGATCAGTCTGTCTTTTCCCATGCTGCTTTAAAGAGGTAGGAGTGCTACAGTCCTCCCCTTTCTGGCAGTACCCTACTCCAGCTCAAAGGGAACTGCAGGCTGCTGGCTATTTGTCAATGGTGACTATTGATTACTTTACTACCGTAGCCACTGTAGATGTGTAGAGTAACGGCGCTAATGCTTCCTAGAGACTGTTAGTCAATTAGTATCTAGATTTGGTGTTATTGCTCTGACTGACACATTCAAATTTTATTCAAATTTAATTTTGGTCAAAACATTTCCTACTCTTTTGAATCTCATCATGCAGAGCAATAGCCTCAACGAACAAGTGAAATGTAGTGTATTAATGTCATGCGTCTGTCATTGTCTGTCTAAACCTGCCGTCATCACGTTTATATATGATTGATAATGTTAATCATATACAGCATATGCTCATATACATTTATGTAAGCATGAGCATTTATCAGTTGTGTGTCTGATATTTAGAATAACATGCACATGTTGAGTGCACTATAATGTCCAGTAAAATATCTTTTGAATTCATGAAATATTTCAGGAAATTGTGAATGGAATATTCAGAGGTGTCTGCTTCAGGTAAAACTGAATAAAGTCTTAGGAAATATGCCGATGCCAGTGTTACGTCATTGGGGAAAAAAATTTCTCTGCACTTTGTCTTTGAATCCCAACAATCCCTTGGTATGTTCAGAGTGAGACTCACATTTTTTCTCAGAGACATTGTTTCATAGTAGTCCAAAGTTTTCAACGGTTTTTTTTTCTGTTTTGCTGTTTTTTAACATCACTAATGAACAACAGAATCAGAACAAGTTTTGAATCTGTGAAATATCAGACTATGGAATGAATTGCAAGGGTATTGCTGTGGGTTTCTTTTAATTTAATTATGTACGCATATTTTAAGGAGACTGGAAAAAGGTTAGTATGAATATTTTCCAGTGGAATGTTGATTTAAAAAACATGCAATTTGTAGCTTGTATTTCAGACCTCAGTGATGCACTTATATGGTAGGACTTGTCTTGATGTAGAGTCATATCCAGTGATTCTCTTTTTCTGTTCAAGGTTTTTAACCGCCTATTATTGAGTTGAAGTTTGAATTGTCATATGTGATGACCAGTGTTGATTAACTGACTTGTACATTTGTAGTAATTAAAACAATAAACACACACATATATAAATATATTGTAATGTCTAACCATGTTGTATTTTTGTCCACATTTGCAGCTGTAGATCGACTTTCTAGCTTGATTATGTCCTCTGGCTGTGAGGGGTCATCAAAATTGGAGGCACCTAGGCCTCCTTCAGAGGAAAGGAATCATATGGACAAAACTTCAGTTGTGGCTCAAGAAAGTCCATCATCAGAAACAAATGCAAAACAGGAATTAGCAATCCACACCAACAGCATGCCTGTCACTAATATTGATGATGTAATAGCTGAACTGAACTCATCAGAAATCCAAGAAAAACACCAAAATGTATTGGGTTATACAGACACAACTACAAAAGAAGAGTGCAGTAAAGTAGATGACAGAGAGACTGCAGCGCCATCACAACCAAACCTGGATTTCTCTGCACTAGATGTAGGGAACAATGCTTGCCATTTTCCTGTAGGAAAGACATTTTTAAATAGTTACTCAAGAAACTTTAGTAATCTGGCAGAGGATGTTATCCCTCTTGAGAAAGACCATGGAGAGAAACCAAGTATGTACAGTCTGGTGGAGGATAGTGACTCTGAGAGCGACTCTGCAGTCAGTGCGGTCAAAATAGAGATGTCTCAAGGTCACTGTAAGGGTCCTCAGGACACTGACTCGGATGAAGAGGAGGTTGAGCTCTGTATCGGCACTGTCAGTCAACCCGCATTCACCCAATCAGAGGGCAGTACTCCGGCTACTGTCAATGCTATTTCTTTCTTGCAGACTGTTGACAAGACATTTGCTTGTATGGATCGCCACAATTCCCCATCACCCTCAGCACAAGATAAGGATTCACAAGAGAGCAATCATTCACTCCTTAAGTTACCTGACAAGCTTTGTCCTCAAGTTTTAGATGATGTTCTTTTAAATGGGGATAGTGGACACACTCTCACACAACAGGAGGAAATGTGTGCATCTCAGAGAATACTATCAAACTGCAACACTGATGAAAAATGTGAAACCATTGTAAAGCCTGTTCAAGTCTCACAGGCAGGTGTCACTTGTTCCCCTGTTGCTCAACGCAACTGCCACGTCACCCCGAGAAGTCAAGAGAGGACTGCTAAGTTGCTCTCAGATGCATCCAAATACTCAGAGAAACTTAACACTGGACAAATACCACTGAGGTCAACTGTGTCAGAGCCCAAGGCATCAAATTATACCAGTGGCAAAACTAGTGAGCAGGTCTCCTCTACACTTGCTCCAAAAGACAAGGAGAGAGAGACAGTTCATTCCATACTTGACTTGAAATTATCCCTCTCCCAGGACCAGAGTAAATCCACCACGTGTTGTGTCAGATCTTTAGGAACAAAACCCCCTAATGACACTCCTGTCTCACCCCTGCTGAGAAGTAGACTCAAAGTTGATGATAAAAAGTCAAACACCTCTTCTAAACTCAAGGGTTTAAGTATTAAAAGTAAATCCAAAGACCAAGAACAGGCTGCCACTAGATCGCCCAGGGCCGAAAGCCCAGTACAGAAAAAAGCTCTCAGCTCCCCAAGTCAGTCTCCTAAACTCCACTCCAAAAGAACCACACCAACTGGTAGCCCTAAATTAACCAGACCTTCTGAGAAGATCAGGGTTTCTTCTTGTAAAACTGACAAAAGTCAGCCAACTGTGCCCAGTACCTTGAAGGCAAATCCCATCAACACAACTAAAGAAGAACTCAAGCCTTCCAAGAAGGAGCTAGTCTTGGATCTAAAGGAGCAAGTCTCGAAATCGGAGGTCCCTGTTGTCAGCACTCAAAGAACTTTCATTGAGGTACGACTTTCTTCCTCTTCATCGTCTACACCTGTGCTCATGCGCAAGGAAGTCGTGAATGCAAGCCATTTAAGCTTGGCCTCAGTACCGGTTGATCAAGTCAGCTGGGAGGCATCAAGTTCTGACCCTTCTCTTGGAAGTCACACAATTCCATTACAATTAACCAATTCTTCATCTAGTTGTCCTCAGCACAGTGGTGCTAATAAGGCAAATGAAACTGCTGAGAAAATGCATTCCAATGGCCAGGAAGAAAGTCTCTTTAGGAACTCAAATAATAAAGATGCTACTTCTAGTCTCAAGTCAAACAAATCCAAACTGTACCTAAGGGGACTAGAACGCAGGAGCTGCTCTACAGACACCAGTGGGTCTCTTGACCCAAACCCCTTCTCAGTTCGTCAAAGAATCCAGTCCTTTGAGAATCTGGCCAGCTTTGATCGATCTGTTGTAAGGTGTATAGACATTCCGTTTTATGCTATTAATTCCAAGTCACCTCTAAACCGGAGGTATTCTGAGTATGCTGGATCTGTTAGCAGTCAATCCAATGACAGTCGTTCTTTGAGGAGGAGTTTCAGCTCATGTGTAGACAGTTTGAGCTCAACTCCATCTCTACCATATCCACAGAATTTGTCTTCTAGTTCCACCAACTCTGAATCCACTCCTTTGAACCAAACCACAGAAGCTGTTATGAAAGAGAAGGCAAGAATTAAGTCCTCTCAGAACACGGCCACCGTAAACACGCCACCAGTACTGCGCTCCCGCAATGCCCGTGCCCATGGAGGCCTGTCACGCTCCAAATTGAGAGAGATAAAGGCACTCAGCATGCCTGAACTGGACAAGTTGTGTTCTGAGGATTTTACCAGTGACCCTGGAAATGTGATCTTTAAGACGGAGCTGGAAATACACCCTTGCAGATCCATAAACACAGCACCACACAGCCTGCAGTGCACTATGATGACCACCAGGGAGAGCAGTGTTGACACTGGGGCTCTTGCTTCAACCAGTAATGGAGAGCAACATGAAGGCCAGGTCACAGGGTTATCATGTTGGTCTATAAGGTGAGGAAAGACCTGCTTATAGTGTGCAATGAAAAGAATATGTGTAAAGTTGATATTAGATGGATTGCAATGGTTTGCAAAACAAACCAATCGATGTTTCCTAGTTTTTAATTTTTTTTTTTTAATTTTGTATATTTTCAGTAGGGCTGTGCAAAAATTAATTGCGATTAATCGCATCCAAAATAAAAGTCTGTGTTTACATAATATATTTGTGTGTGCTGTATATAATTATTTTGTATATATAAATACACACACATGCATGCATGCATATTTAAGAAAATGTGTTATTCATATATAAAATATTTATATTTTTATAATATAGATTATGTATTTATATATATATATACAGAATTTAAGCGCAAATAATTCTTTAAAATATACATGCATGCATAGGTATGTACAAAATAATTATATACAGCACACACAAATATATTATGTAAACACAGACTTTTATTTTGGATGCGATTAATCGCAATTAATTTTTACACAGCCCTAATTTTTAGTGTCATGGTTATGTATTTCAGCTCATATCATAGTAATTATTTCATTATTTCAGTATTTCAGTGCAAAAACACAATCAATGTTTTTTAACAACCATTAGTTCCTGAATAGGACAAACAAAACAGCTGATATCGGTTTGTCTCCTGTGACAGTTTGAAAGACCTTGAATCTTCTCCTTTGGACCAACATAAAGTGCAAGATCTTCTGTGTTTCCTCACAACCAAAGTGAATGTGACCAGTCTCATACAGGAAACAAAAACTCTTTCAGAGGTAATTTATCATGTCTTTTGGCTTCATTTCAGTTTAATAAGATAATATTTGAAAGATTATTATTATTATTATTTATTATTATTTATTTTATTTTTTTGCATTAAGACCATCTAGCATTCTGAAGTTTCTTTTTAACAGATGAGGAAGATTTTGCCTTCAGGTGTAGCTCAAGGAATTACAGAAATGCTTTTATTTTGGCATATTCATCATTTTTATAAAGCTCACAATTGTTACTTAACTGTCACTTTTTTCTCTCTTCTTTTACTTCATTTTTAGTCATTATTTTTATGGGCCATATTCATAGCTTCATATATTTCTTTTCATTTCAAAAAGGTTAACCAGTATTTCATTAATCTTTTTATCTAGGTTAAAGATGACATTTACTTTGTGATCTTAACCAAAGAGCAGGGATCTGGACTGGGTTTCAGCATCGCTGGAGGAGTAGATCTCGAGCAGAAATCTATTACTGTAAGCAAAACCTTTTATTTGTTTAAAAATAATAAATAAATGGAAAATTCAGTTGCATTTTTAAATACACATTGCCACCCCCTTGTGGTATTTAGATGAACCAGTAGTATTGTATAGAATCATCTAAGATTATTCAACTTATTCACCGTCTAAACTAAGAAATATATATATTTTCTTAAATATTATTTTATAAATATTATATATATATTTTTTTAAATATATATATATTTATTTATTTTTTATTTCTTATTTTCTTTCACAGGTCCATCGGGTGTTCACTCGAGGGGTGGCAGGAGTGGAAGGTACCATTCACAGAGGAGATAGGGTTTTGTCGATAAACGGGACCAGCTTGAGTGGGATCACACACGGAGAGGCACTGTCCTGCCTTCATCAGACCAGACTGCCGAGACAAGCATTAGTGGTCATCCAGAAAGACAAGAACACTGAGCCAACATCAACTAGACAAGAACTTCCTCTTCAGACTATTGTCTGCCCTTCTCCTGGACATAGAGTCAGCATCAGGGAACATAAAACAAGTGAGTGTCTGGAGTCATTGTCACTCTCATGCTAAAGATAAACTCGTGGTCAGTCATTAACTTGTTGGGTGTGGTTTTGTGAAATTTCTAATTCAGAAAAAATAACCTTTTCTGTTCCTAATTGTCTGCTTGATGTGTTGTAGGTGTGGAAGTGGGGCCAGACGGGGCTTTGAGTGTGGAGTTACAGAAGACCACAGCTGGTCTGGGGTTCAGTCTAGATGGAGGCAAAGCATCTGCCCATGGAGATCGACCTCTCTACATAAAACGCATTTTTTGTGGTGAGTGCTCTACTCAAACATTTCCACCAGGGGGAGACAGAAGGTGTCATCTGTGAATCAAGAGAAAGCTGAGCAAAATAAATGTAAAGTGGAAAGTTCAGATTGTGTTTTCTCCGTCACCACACAGGAGGAGCTGCTGAGCAGTCCCGGGTCATTGATGTCGGAGATGAACTTTTAGCCATCAACGGCAGGTCTTTGCAAGGCCTTATGCACTATGATGCCTGGAACATCATTAAAATGGTCTCTGAGGGTCCTGTTCAGTTAGTCATCAGAAAACCGCGGACTTCAGTATGACGTCTGATATATCTGCACGTTTGTGAGATGCCAAACTGGGGCGGACTCTCTTAATTGTACATAGATTTTGCATTGTTTTTATATGTGTTTGATACAGAATCTCTATGATGAAGAATTTGTTGCACATTGATTTTTATACAAGGCTTCTGCAGATTTGTGCGGGCTTAAGGTATTGACTTTTTAATTGTAAGAACTATGAATTATGTTAATAACTACATCCCTTGTATGATAGTTTTATACTTACAGCTATTACATGGTGATATTGCAAACCACTAAAGAGTTTGTTCACTCTGCCTAATCTAATGGAATATGTCAATAAAAAAAAAAAATATATATATATATATATATACGTATATATATATATATATATATATATATATATATATATCACACTCTGTGTGAATTATAAAGTGAGATTTTGTTTGAATTGGTTTGTGACTTAAAATGTATTTGTGGATTTTTTTTTCTTTTGTTTCTCTAAATCAATTATTGATTTATTAATTTATCTTGGTGAAGGTTAAAGGATGTAATTTTAGTGCTACTTAGAAATAGATACAGACCATTGTACAGAAAAACAGGAATCCCACCTCCCATAACGGCATTAGTTAAACCGCAAGTTTACGTGGCAAAAGCAGCTTTTTTAACAGAGACTTCAGAATAAATACTCTAAACAAATCTGTTCATTTAAAATACAGTCATTTAATGAAATAAAAAAGACATTAGAACACTTTGATTTGACTGAAATATAGATTTTTAACATCATGACATTTCAGATTGGTTATGTTTAATCATATTCTTTCAGCTGTGAATATTTTCATGTTAACTCACATCTGAGAATTTCAAAAAAGTTGCCTCTTTAATAACATGTATTAGTGCTGTTTTTATATTTTACTTGAATTTTCTGTGTAAATATTGAGGTTCCCATTGATATTATTGTAATTTAATTTCACTGAGTATTAAGCACAAGTGAATTAACAAAAGTGTATATGAAAAAAATCAATCATGAATTGTTCTGTTCCCTTGTGAATAAAGACATCAGATATTTTATAAATATGATATTAATTTTACTCGTGCATCAATATTACCTGTCAGGGTTACTAATCTTATTTTATATTAATCAACCTATTTGGGGAACTAGCAGTTTTTGTCAACTTTGTTTCTACTTGTTGTATGCAGATAATTTGTCAAATAAGTGCCTTGTTATTGTTTGTTAATCATGGCATTTGAGCCATGGATTCCATATAATATTTCCACACATAAACCAATACACAATGATACAATTTACATTACCGTTTAAAAGTTCATGCTGTTAAGATGTTTTTGATTTTGAGAAAAAAAAGACAATGTAATTACAAGATTTTGGTGGAGGACAGCACTTAACATTATTGTCTATTATCAGCCTACAAAAGCCTAATTGGAATGTTTGCCACATTATCAGTTTTCAGTTGCACTTAACTTCTACTTCTTAATCCAAGACCAACACAGCGGCGCACATGGAGTCTGTTTGCAACTCTTTCCAGTCCAGATGGTGTCCACAGTCTCCTGGGAACTGCTGCTACCTCTGTCTATCTGCCAAGAGATCAATAATCGCTGACAGGCATCAATCTTCTCACAAAACACCTCTGTTCTCTAAGTGTCTTTCTATGATTTAGCTATTACAAAATGATCTGAACTAGAAACTGCAGCTGCTGTGACCATCTTGAGTTGTAGCCGGTTTGCCAGCAGACTGAATATGCTGGCTATGACAATACACAGGTTGATGTAACTATTGAAAAAATGTCTGTAAACACAAAACACATACATTATTGCAAATATGTATCCACTACTGCCACGTGTCAGCAGTCTGATGAAGAGGTTTACATTTCTAGCAACAATAGCTACTTACCGTGGCTACATATTTTCTTCAAACTTTGTCAGTTAAAGACAGTCCTCTGAGAGAAAAAGAAGTAATAGCCAATATGTTCAATTTTGTCATTTAGGAAAATGGTAACATTTATGAGTCTAACAGGTGAAAAAAAACTATTGGATGATTTGCATAGGCTAAGGCTCAATGGGCTCAACTGTCAATAACACATGAGCTGACACTTGTTGAAATGTCACAAGTTTCAGTTCTCACCCATTTCCTGTTCTCCATTTAACAATCATGTGATCAAAAGCCACAAAACCAGTGTGAAATACCATAAGCAGAAGAAAGTGTGACACATCATGCCTAGGCAGCAAAATCCAATAGAACAATATTTTGTTTGTGCACAACTTAAAATGTATGTATTTTTTGACAAGACTGTGGTGAAACCTCAGATAAATAACTTTTGGATGTGACGTTTAAAATTAAATGGCAGCTGTGTGGGTGGTACAAACTCTTTGACAGGACCCCTAGAATGGAAAAAGTGAGTAGGCTTATAAAGGTTGAGTGGGGTCCAAAAGACCACCAGACAAAATTCTATTTTTAACAATATTTTATTGTATTGTGGTTATGTTTATGCAGATAGAAAGAAAGAAAGAAAGAAAGAAAGAAAGAAAGAAAGAAAGAAAGAAAGAAAGAAAGAAAGAAAGAAAGAAAGAAAGAAAGAAAGAAAGAAGCTTGTTGCTTCTATGTTTTTGTATGGTTGACTTGTTTTTAGCATTCCAACTTAATAAGTCTATTCAAGTGTGCTATTGTATACTTCTAGGCTAACTATATAAATCCCAGGGTTGGCAAGGTGGTTTGCTGAGGGAAAGACATGTGCTCAGAGAAGCTTACAGTGCAAATACACATGTGGGGATCACCCAGAGGAGGGGACCATGCACACGGATACACCTAACCAACGCGCAAGCATAGACCTTTTTCACAAAAACCGGATATACGTAGGCCTAATTGTTGTGGAAACGGAGTTCCCGTCAACTGTCGACACATTAGAAAAACCTACTCTGGGAGGAGAAAATTGATCAGAGAGTCTTCAAAACTTCGAAAAAATGTAAACTTGTCATGGTCCAGTTGTTGATGACTTCGTAAAATGCTGTGGTGATGCTTGTCTGCAGCTGATGTAAGACCAAAGATATGACTATTGATTTCAGAACTGAAGCTCATTCTTCCCGATATACGTTCATTAAAGGTAAGAATGTGTGGAAAGTTATTCATATTTAGGGAGTATTATTTACAATAAACTGCATTTTGATGTAAATACCAGAAAGAAGTCTGTCAGTTTTATTCAACAGTTATCCTGCATGTTTTGCACTGCTGTTGCTATAACGATCAAAGATGAAGAAAAATTATACAAATATTAATTTATCCCTTGTACACTCAGATTGTTAAATACTCAGAATGGTATATATTAATATTTTAAATTTATATGTAGCCCACTGTTGTGTGTTCTTATTTATCTTGTTTTATATTGTGGTGTATTTTATGTGCTTATTCCACTGGATACATATCTTAATAAAGTTGAACATGAACTAACGTTACTTCAAAAACACACACAAAACATAAAAAATAAACAAACAATGACGGCTTATTGTGAATGGTGACATGAGAAGTACAGAAGATCACAGGATCAAATCCCACCAGATTGCCTGAATCCAGTTCCTTCGAACTTCATCGACAGGGAACTGGGAAGGAATGAAAACGACAGGTAGGCTATGGCTGCTTTTGGGAATAACCAAAAAGATCGGTACGCAACAACTCTCACAAGTTACCTTCGGCGCTATCTGTTATGAATGGAGCGGAAGAAGATTACCACAACAATTGCGTATTTCCGGTCACAAATACGGAAGTTGTGAGAAAGGTCTTGTGTCGACGTCAGCAGTGCTGAAGGAACTCAGGGTTTGACGAGGAAGCTATCGCACGTATCCAGACCGTGAAGTGGAATGGCGAGCAAACGAAGACACCTGAGCAGGTCGTAAAATCAACGTAAAATCATCCTATCGTTTATTTCATAGGACAATCTGAAGAGGTAACGTTACTTTGCACTGTAAAATCACCGTAACATGGCCTAATAAGAAAATTCGGCAAAGTTACACAGAAATATTTTATGTAACTTAGTCACAGACGCGAAGCAGAAACGCTCAGTAGGATTTTACGACGAGGTAGGATGAACCGATAGATATGGCTATAATTTTGCGCTACGGTAGGAAAATCTGACAAGGTAGGACAGATCGACAGAACACCGGTACTAGCTGGTTGAAGCTAACACATGAGAGGACATAGTATAATCGGAGATTGTATAATCTGGCGAATGTTTTGGGTGTGCAGCCTGCAACTCTGCAGATGTCTGTTAGCGAGGTGCCATGCGCAAGAGCCCAAGAGGACGTTACACTCCAGCTCATGCTAGCTGTGAATAGCTACAGTACATGCTAATATAAGTGCTAAATCATGCCAAGAACATTTTAAGAACGCTATAAAAACTCTATAGTAACCATATGTGACAACTACCAACCACCTAGTAACACCATAGCAAACACATGGAACACCCTAGCATCCACCCCAAATACCCTAGCAACACCCTAGCAACCACCAAGCAACACCATAGCAACCACCCAGAATACCCGAGCAACCGCCTACCAACACCCTAGCAACCAGCAGAATACCCTAGCAACCACCCAGAAAACCCTAGCAACTGCCTAGATTACCCTAGCAACTGTCTAGGGACCACCCAGAACACCTTTGCAACCGCCTAGCAACACTATAGCAACCACCCAGAACACTCAACTATCTGAACAACATGAATAAGCCATATGTCAGCATCAGAATATCGTACAGATGTTGTTGTTGTTGGCACGTATGCAGTCATGCACAACGATTTTGTGGTGAGTATTGCCACTGCAAGCACCTCTTCACATTTTCTTCTGGAAATGTTCATTCTAGTTTTTCTATCCTATTCTATTTTCCATTCCTTATATTTCTGTGTTTTACTTTTATATTTTTGAGCTGCTGTAACACAGGATTTTCCCCAGTGTGGGATTCATAAAGTTTATCCTTATCCTTATAGACCATTTCACAAGATGTAAACAACACTGGTCCAGAAACACTTCCTGTTTCAGTTTGTAACCGTTTTCTTTATTTCACATGTAAAGAAAATATCTTAAAGATGTTTGTTTAACTTTTTGATTCAGTTTTATATGTTCTGTTGGTTGTATTTTATCCCAGCTTTTATGTAGTGCTAAAAAACTGAAACAGGAAGTGCTTCTGGACCAGTCTTGTTTACATCTTGTGAAATGGTCTATTGAAATAGTACACTTATAAGTATAATACTAGTACATTGATATTAGTATTACTACAAAAATAACACATTTAGAATAAAATGAACTTGAAGCATACTCATTTTTGTAAGGATGGTGTGATTTTTAACTTTACCTCTAAATGAATGCATATTAATAACCATTAATTCTGCCAAAATAAACTTCTAAGACTAATGTTTCTCTGCTAAGCACGAAATAGTCCAGAGGGAAACAGCCCTTGAAATTTTCCATTTTGCTGTCTCATGCTTTTAAGTAATCTATCATGTGAAGTTGACTTCATACAGTACCTCCCCCTTGGGAGTCCTGTGCCCCTACTCAACCTCCTTTGTTCCTTTTTCAAAGAAAGACTTTTCTGTCATTCAGCAAATTAACTTTCTCTAAATCTCTTCCTCTTTCTTGATGTGTGCTCAGAACCTCAAATGGAGCCAGTTTTTAAATTCAGATTTTAACCTAGATACAAAGTGCAAGTGAAGGAAGGATTTTTAGACAAAATACAATGCGCTAACGTCTAATTTATTAGTATATTATTTTACTACTTTTCTGTAATAAATTCCCTTAAATAACTTTAGTGTAGCAAAATTGAATTGTGGACTTTTAAGGTGTTTTGATTTGATATGTAGACCTTGTCACTCAAATACGTTGTGTGAATGTTTTGATTGTTATAACATTATAAAAGAAGGATTTAGGGCAGTGGTTTTCAACTGGTTTAGCCACATGTCCATTGATAACCCAAATAGTAACACCGGTAGTAAAATTGTATAGCATACCAAATATGAGCAAAAAGCAAAGAATTGAACTACTACCTTGAAATGCATACACAATGTGCAAAATTATTAATGTCATATTAAATAGGAAAAATTGACAATTTTGTAAAAGCATAAATGATGATTTGCTTGCCTAAAACAGGCAGTTGACCACACACTATTAGTATTTTCCATATTACCAAGAGACAGATGCATTTGCACAAAATAGCATGGGCTGTCCAAAGCTGTCCGATTGCTGTTATTTGAACTTGGAAATGAACAGAAATATCAATATACCTTTGGCTAAAACAAACAATGAAGACTCCCTCTAAAAGGTCAAGCTGATTTATTGATCATGAACTTTAAATGTGAATCAAGACTTCTTGAGTTTGACACACAGGGCTTATATTTTACAGCTTATATTTTATATATCACAAGCTCCATCAGGAATCGTCCAGATGATCCATGTCTCTGTCTCTTCACTGTGTGTCACAGATTGGTGGTTCCTGTAAACAGAAGCTAATGGATTATGTCACTTGCAGTCATGGATATTTGGAATGCTGGTCTCATTCCAGAGTCAGTCTGAAGGGAGGGAGGGAAGGGAAATGAGACCATCTCCAGAAAATAAATGAATCTCTTTCACATTATACACATGCATACCCACTGGGTAAGGAGTGCCCACCTACAGTAACTGTGACATCATTGCACATCTGGAATCTAAATGCTCTTTCAACATATTGGTTTTGGTTAAAGGGTGGCAATTTTGCAGCGATCTCCTCATTCTTAAACTCTTAATTTTGTGAGACATCAAATCCCAAATTTCAACTGTTCTTAAAAAAAAAAAGGGTTTAGCATGTTTTTAAGCCGATTCATGAGTTCACACTAACCTATAATTAGATAGAGTAAAGGTTACGCATATTTGGCATGCTGACTGAGGGGAGGGCTCCGAGTTCGGAATTTCGCCTGAACGTATATTACCCCCCAACACCCCAGCATTTTTCAGGCTAGGAATTGTAGTATTGACGGATCAGACCTGTTTGCCCAATAGTGGTAAGACCAAGGAAAAAAAAAAAATCTCCCATCCCCATATAACATCACTTCTCTGTCTTTTACTGCCCTGACAGGAACGTTGGTCTCCTCGGTTGTGAACCGCTCCTGGTGTGCGCCTGGTAAATTCGACATAATATTAACAATCCGCAATGCAACATGCGCACCTGCTCTTAAACGGTATGTTGGATGATGCTCTGATTGGTTTATTTCACATTACGCCCAAACCACACCTATGAATAATGAAGCTATTTCAGACCAACCCCTTTTAAACTTGCGTCAGGGGCAAGAGTTATTTATCCTGCTGGTAAAATAGCAACAGCGCAAGAGTTTCAGATCGTTAAAATAGGGCCCTTTGTGTGTAAACAGTTGGAAAAACGAATGTAACAGTAACACATCTTTTTTACAAAATTGAAGCATTCAGAAAACTAGGACCGGTTCTCGAAGGGAAGCGGTCCTCCATTTTGTTCCCCTACCCAAACTGCCCTCAGCTAAGGAGAAAGCGGCTACTGTGGTTGACCACGTCTTTCGCATTCATGGCCTCCAGACAGATTTGGTTTTACAACAGAGAGCCCCAATTTATATCCAAATTTTGGAGCGTTTTGATTGCTAGGGGCGAGTGTTAGTTTGTCATCTGTGTTTCATCCCCAGACTAACGGTCAAACGGAGCACGCCAACCAAGATCTTGAAAGAGTATTACAATGTTTAGTGTCTCAGGATCATTCTTCCTGGAGCCAACAGATTTCTTGTGTTGAGTATGCTCACAACTCGTTACCAGTTTCATTCACGGGCCTCTCTCCGTTTAAGTGTAGTATAGGTTACCAGCCACTAATTTTTCCTAATCCGAAGACCCGGTTCCCTCTGCTCGCATCTTCGTCCAGAGGTGTCACCGCACTTGGAGACGACTCTCCTCCAGGTGGGAACGCACACTAAGGCTCAGGCCGATCGCCACCAGCTGAAGCCTGGTGTAGCTCAAAAAGTGTAGCTTTCTTCTAAGAACATTCCTCTCCGCTCCATTAGTAATGAACTGGCTCCCAAATTTATTGGCCCATTGGCAGTGGCAGTCTGCCTCAAACTCATTCCATTTTCCATGTGTGTCCAAGACGGAGGGGACATAGATTTCAGTACTTGGTGGGCTGGGGGACTTGGAGGAGAGAAGTTGGGTTCCGGCTAGAGACATCCTGGATAATTCCCTTATTGATGATTACAATCAATGGGTAGGTTCTCATGTGAGCGCCAGGAGGCGCTCCTAGGAGGAGGGGTACTGTCACGGTTTATTGATTCACTGGCTCGCCCTCGCTCTGTGAGTATGTGGTGTGTGTTGTGTTGGTAGGCGTGGCTCGTGATCGCAGCTGATGAGCGGATCAGAGCCAGCTGTTTCTCATCACGACACCCTATTTATTGTGTGTGGTGCTGACACTTATAGTCAACAGAATGTTCAAAAAGGGACCATTAAAGGGATACTCCACTTTTTTTTGGAAATAGGCTCATTTTACAACTCCCCCAGAGTGAAACAGTTGAGTTTTACCGTTTTTAAATCCATTCAACCGATTTTCTGATATTTAGAAGAATATCAGTAACCAGACAGTTTCTGGTCTCATTGACTTCCATAGTAGGAAAAAATATATACTATGGTAGTCAATGAGACCAGAAACTGTCTGGTTACTGATATTCTTCTAAATATCAGAAAATTGGCTGAATACATCTGAAAACGGTAAAACCCAACTGTTTAACCTCTGGGGGAGTGGTAAAATGAGCCTATTTCCAAAAAAAAGTGAAGTATCCCTTTAAGATAAAGTTACCCTTTTTGCAGGAAACTGCAGATTTGCAGCAATACAATCATTTTTATTAATCATTGATCACAGCTGATTGATACTGTAACAAACAACCATCTTCAGTCATGAACAATAATAAATTGTTTCCTAAATTAGCATCAAGCATTTGCATTCATGAAACTGAGATTCTGTTCACACCAGAGAGGAAAAGCTGAAGGGCACAGTTTAGGCCACAGTAGCCCATCCAGCCTGAAGATGGATGGCTGTGTTAGTGGAACTTTGATTAACAGCTCCATCCGGACTTTGGCTGGTGGCTCACCAGTCTGGAGCTGGTCCAAGGAGACCCCACTAGCCCAGCTGTGCTGAAGCAGGCAATGTCTCGCCTGATGACTGCAGTGGCAGGAAAATACATCTTCCTGCATTGAGCCTCAAATGTATTTCCCCCTTCTACATACACTGTGATTGAGGATTCAGTGCGTGCCCTGATGAATACAAACACTAACACACTCATCATTTTCTCTTTCACCTAAATGGCACCTCATCTCAATGCAATGTTGATGGAATCAGCGCTGCTGATGTGCAATGCAGAACTTTGCTAATGATTCTCTCTGAACCGTCATCCACACATCATTCAGTGCCCCTCGATGATTTCACCATTATGTAGTGATAAAAGAGCCCTGGTGAATTTCAATGCAACATATTTTGGTGGGGAATATAGGCCTAGGAAGCACTGTGTTAAAAATAAACAGACTGTATATATGAGATAAGTGTACATGTGTTTACTGCCAGCTGACTGAAGATAAGGGGAGAATTTGAGAGAAAGAGAGAAAATGCACGAATGAAGCAGGCGGATAGAGACGAGAGCAGTATTTTCTGATTTTGTGGGGAGACCCACATCATTGAGCCGACTCCTTGCTGAACTCATGATCCGTTCATTAATCCTAATTTCACAGTGAGTCAAACAGTTGGTGAGAACATAGTGTATGCACTCTGTCTCTGATGCTCTTTATTAGCAGGCCTGCATGCTATAGATAAAGTGTGTTTAAGAGGCTGGATGTCATCAAAGGTTTTGGGATGGATGGATGGATATGTTGAAAGTCAAGTTTGTCTTCAGGTCTTCATTCATTTTAATCAATTTGGGAATCACTCCTGCTTCAAAAAACAAAAAGTGTGCTCTCAAGCCACAGCAGCCAATCACCACTTTCTCACAGTTAACTAGTTGATTTTTAGCTTGCATATTACTAGAATATTGACTGTTTATAAATACTTATAAAGCACATATTAATGCCTTATTCCGCATGACCATATTCTCCCTTAGAACCTACCAATAGTTATATTGCCAATACCTACCTTCCTAAATTAAAAGGCAGTAATTAGGGGTTTGAGGCAAAAGTCATAGCATAGTTATGAGTATTGGACCCTAAACTATAGTGTGACTCCACTTTTTGTTATATATATATATATATATATATATATATATATATATATATATATAAATATATATATATATATATTGCCCTGCCCTAAAACTTGTTTTTGTCAGTGTTTACTTAAAAACATCCACTTATGCAAAATTACAATGGTAAATATTTAATTGATGAGTTGTCAATACAATATATAGCATAGCAATATATGGTACGACTTAACCCCTAAATTCAGCACATTGACACAAATGGTAATTGCAAATCCACCTTTGCTGCCTGAAGTGCAGTTGTTTTTGTAAATTGCAGCCATCCATTTGCTTCTCTGCTCTGTAGTTTTTGCTACAAAAATGTCTTGATTATGACAACTTGACATTAACCAAGAAATCATAACCAGTCACAAATATGTCATAATAGGTTATCAAACTTAAAGAAGTTATTTAGCTTTGCGTTAACATTACATTACCCTGTCATATGTGGTTAGTTTTGACTTTGGCCGTCATGACACCATTATAACTCATGAATATTTTACTTGTCCTCAAGTAAAGTGGAACACATTGTACTAGTTATAAAGATGTCATTAAGGGTTATTACACTGTCAAATGCTTTAACAACAGTGTCATTAATATTTCCCCTTACCTCAAGTAAAGTGGAAGATGTTGGACTTAAGATGTCAGGTTGACAGGTTATGATTTCTTGGTTAATGTCAAGTTGTCATAACAAAGACATTTCTGTCTTTGCTAATGTCAAGTAACATTTCAAGACATTTCAAACAATGTCAACTTTGCATTAAAAGTGTCATAATTTACCGAATGACACTTAATGACAAAAGTCAAACATTCATAGACTCCTTTATGTTCATGACAGGTGTTATGTCATGTTTATGACAGTGTCATGTCAGTCTATGCACACCCCTTCAAATAAAGTGTTACCAAGTTTGGTTTAAAAAAAATCCTGAAACCTATTTTTTTTTTTAGTGAGTGAAAAAAACATTGTTTTTTTTCAATACAAGCATAGGCCTACATGTAATTTCGTGTCTTTTTATTTTTTTATTACTTATCTCTACTTATTAGAGAATCAGAGTAGCTGCCACTACAGAGGATAATACTAAAAAATAAAATAAATAAAAAAATAAATAAATGTACAAAACTTTTTTTCTGGTTCTCGGGATAATATACCTCTCAGATCGCGCTACCAACACTATATTTGTGGTGATGCATACGTTACTACTTGATTTTTAGTAGGCTAATGTTTTTTGGCCTGTTCGCACATTTTAAATCAAGAACGGCGCTGCTAACAGTGTTGCTCGTGTGATATTGCTCAGAAATTAGTATCCTTATTTAAAAAAAAAAGGATATAAGAAATTGCTTATTTGTAAATAACGTTTTTTTTTTATTCCACGGCTAAAAACCGTGTTTCTTTTCAATCTGAAGCTTGCTGAGCAGATCCAGAGTGCTGGACATAATAGCAGAGTGGACGCGTGGGGAGAAAAACACGTCCATGACATCATCCGCCTTGTTTGTGATTCAATATCCCACCGGGTTCATCTCGTGAATGCAGTCACAGGATTCCCACACTGATTTCCCCCGTGTGCAACTTCAGCTCTTGGGTAACGGTCTGATGCTGCTCACGCCCGTGTTGGTTTGACTTTAATACTTGCGATATCTTATTGCACTCCTCGGCTTGGCTTTCGACATCGCCATTGTTGGGTTCAGCAGAGTTATGAGAAGGACGGCTGAGAGATGCTTCCGGTGTAAAAGTGATATCTTTGTGAAAGCTGTCGCGAGGAAGAGCTGTTCGCTGTGCTTATGCGATCGAGGCTATTGTTAGACGAGATGAAACTGTGTCGGTTGGCGTGACACACCTGGGATTGTTAAAACAGACCTCCTCCAAGCACGTAGATCTAGCTAACGTTACCCCACATCCATCGTTTCTGCAAGCGGAAAGGATTCGTTTGTTTCGCCGAACATTAGTTAGAGAAGCCATTCTAGTGTATGTTATTTCATGGGGATGTGTTCAAGGCAAGAGAGGATTCAAAAAGACGTCGACATCGTAATTCAAAGGTGTAAGGCAGAGAAGGACTGCCTGTTTTCTGGTGAGTTTCCATTGTCTCTTATTAAGAGTGCCGTCTTAAACAATTGCCATAGATTTGCTCAACAAAACTGACAGGCTGTCGTCTGTCAGCCTCACCGCTGATGGCTTTATATGCTCCTTCACACAAAAGACCGATATGTTCAAAAACATGTAAGTTATGTGGCCAAAGTGCTACAGCGTCCGCAATTTAATCTTTCCTGGACATTATAAATTATGCAATAATCAACTGCAACCGAAGGCCTACCAAAACCGTGAGCTATGATTTTATCTTCATCATAATAAAAGCATTAACATGCCTGTCAGGTGTTGCTTTGTGATGTGAATGATTTTTCAATTAACAGTTAGCCCACGCGTTAATATTGTAGACCATCACACATTTATTAGGTATCAATTTGATTCTCGTATATTCATTGTCAGTGGACATTCCCCGTTGATGTTGCTATGGAGACTAACGGGTACACTTGTTGAAAGGGACTTTTTTGTGTGGTCCAGTGTGTTTTATTGTTCACACACCCCAAGTTTGTGTCATCTTAATTGTCTCTTTGTTTCAGACTTTAGATTCTCCGACTCCACCTTCACGTTCACCTACATAAAAGGACATAAAAGGTAAATATAACATAGACAGCTATATACTATCAATGTAAACAACTGCTGTACACTGACTGCTGGGCTTATGTTAGTTGTTTGTTTATTACAATACTCCATTTACACAAATACATTCCAACATAATTTTATTACCCTTATATTGTCTAGAAGATCCTGATTGAAGCTGTAAGGCGGAATAACTCAATATCCTTTCACTTTCATTTTTTGAAAAAAATAAAAGAAAAAAATAAAGTGAAAGGAGAGTGAAGCTGTGGTGGGGGGTTGAAATTGCCTTTAAAGGGATAGTTCACCCAAAAATGTTTTTATTCTGTCATCATTTACTCACCCTCAAGTTGTTCCAAATCTGTAAGAGTTTCTTTCCTCTGTTGAACAACAACAACTACAAACATTTTTATATATTTAGAAGAATGTTGGTCCAACCAAACCATTTTTTTCAGTCATTGGCTACCGACAACTGCCTGGTTTCCAACATTCTTATTTTGTGTTCAAAAGAAAAATGAAACTCAAACAGGTTTGGAACAACTTTAGGGTTAGTAAATAAAATGATGACAATTACATTTTTTCGGGTGAACTATCCCTTTAATAGGTGTCTTGGTTGTGATGGGCAAGGTCTAAATTGGACTGAGGCTGTTGTAGTCATTCCAGTTGAGGTTCATGTATACAATATATGTTCTCTTTTCACCTTATACCCCGTCTATAAGTACAATAACCTAATTTCAATGGTCTCTGCTCACTTTTATAGTGGTCAGCAGTGCTTGTGAAATCCTGTGCATTGATAAATATGTAGGCCTACCAGCGTAAGAAGCATGCAATCTCTTAGCTGCTCTGTGATTAACAATAGATTGTATACATATAATTAATTACCCTGTGCTCTGTCATTGACTTATTAGACATTGACAAATCACTTTTACAGTGATGAATAGGCAGCTATTTTTAGTTGCTATTCCTCATATAAAAAGAATAGAAAAAAAAATAGAACTCACTATTTTTGCTGTATTTTTTTCTCTATCAGATTTATAGACAAGTAGTTTGTTCAGGCATGGTAGGGAAACAAACCTGCACACATATAGGTCATAAATGCCAGAGGAGAACTGGCCCCTGACTGAGCCTGTTCTCCCAAGGTTTTTTTTCTCCATTGGGTCGGTCGCCTGATGGAGTTTTAGGACACCATTAGGTCACTTGATGGAGTTTTTTCGGTTCCTTGCCACTGTTGCCTTTGGCTTGCTCAGTTGGGGATATTCAAATTAATTAACCGATCATTAATACCATTGATCAGCTCTACCAAACGTGGATGTTTTTACTAAGAAACAGACATTGTTACTCGTAATGACAAATCGTGGATGTTAAGAGGCTAAAAGCAGGTTTAGAACATGCCCCATTGAAGCCAACAGGGTGCGAATTTTAAAAAGATGATAACACGGTGTAGGCAACACCGATTTTTGTCGTTTTTGTCTGTACTGACAGCACTCCAAATTAACAAAAAAAATGAGCTCAATGTTAAAATTGACCGGAGTTCCCCTTTAAGAATCAGTTTACTTTCTAGAAGTTCGTGGTACTTTCAGTTTTAGTATAGTAGTATACTTTATTGTCATCGAAAGGAAATTTGTTTTGGACTACATGTTGCTGCATATACACATAAAAAGAGAAGAAACAGTTGATTTTACTAATTTAAAATGAATAAGATAAACTGTTATTCATCATTCGTACAGATACTGGAGCAAAGGAATATATTATACTGATTTAGTTTGCACAATGGGACTATATATTCTACTGGAAGGGAGCATTTCATACTGTGAATACAAAAAGTGATTTTGGTCCCCCACGATTTTCTGTACCTGATTCAGAATGCAATTCTCATATAACTGTTGAAGATTAAATATTTCTCATGTCCAACAGTTTTTAGTGCTGTCAGCACCAGGTGTGCTAATTTAGATTTAAGCTGAATTGTTAGGTTCCCAAACCATACTTTAACAGCATATTAACCATGCTTTCTAAAACAGCTTTGTAAATAAAATCATGATTTTCTTATTAATTCCATAAAAACGTAATCTACGTATTCAGTCTCTGGTGCAGTCGGGTGCAAACCCATTCTGTGTGAGTTTTCCAAGTAAGTGAGCTGTCTATATAAATACCCAAATACTTTACGTTTGCGTTTTTGTAATGTTTTGGTCACGTATGACCACTTGACGATGGTCACCTATACATTTTGGTTCGTATCTCCTCCGTTTTCTTTATATTTATTATTAAATCATTTTTATCACACCAATCAACGGACTGGCTTATTTCTGGCTGGTAGATGTTTCCTATATTTTCATCTCCATAAAGTAGACTTAAGATGGCTGCGTCATCTGAATATTTAAATATATATATTTTTTGAATGCTTACTTGAACATTTATTTGTAAAAAGAATAAAAAGAATTGGTAAACTGACTTAGCCTTGTGGAACACCTGTGCTAATGTCCATTTGTCGTGAAAGACAATTGTTTAAGTTAACACACTGAATTCTATTAGTTAAAAAAGGTAATTACCACTTTATGATAGCTGGGTTTACACTCAGCTGCTCCTTCCAACTGCAGTTAGATAGTGTTAAAAGCAGAGCTAAAATTGATAAAAAGTAAATGGTCATAGGCTTTGTGAATCTCTAAATGCTTCAGAATTAGGTGCATAATACTGCTAATAGCATCCTCAATTCCCCTACCCATACAAACTGTAAAGGATCTAAGTTGTTAACAACCTCTGCTTTTAACATTGACACAATACACTTTTTAAAACATTTTATCATCATAGACGTTAACGCGATCGGTCTAAAATTATTTTCCACGGGCTTGACTATCTTTGGATCCGGTATGATCACAGCCCTTTTCCAAAGGCTAGGAACAATACCGGTATCCAAAGATTGTAGAAGAGCCTTACTAGAGTCAGTTCATCTGCCAAAGTTATTCAAATGTAGGCTGAAATTCCATCAGGGCCTGCCGATTTCTTAGGACAAATGTGTTTAAAGTAGTAGATGATCTGATTAGCATTAATTTTTAGCTGCAACATTTCTTTAAAAACACCTGAAGGCTCCATACCACTAATGCTATATTTACAGGAGTATGGCTGCTCTTCTCAAATCTTAAATAAAAGTCATATAAATCAATGGCTTTCTGTAGATCATCAGGAGTAGATACACATTTCTTTGAAGGCTGCATATTAGTTATGGACTTCATAGAATCCCAAAGCTGTATATGGTTAGGCATATTTAACTTGTTCTCCAGAAGTTCTTCGTTTATTCCTTGCCTCACTCAATAGTCCATTCTATTCCTTCTGTGCCAAACTTACGGGACTATACTGCGGGATGATATTGGTTATGAAAGGCTAGTTTCTTTTTATTAATACAGCTTTGAATATATATTTTTTTAAATTTTATAATTTCCTTAGTTATGTGGGGCTTATTGTTAGCATTAGTGATCAGCTCTTTTTTGTGTACCACATTTTTGTGCAAAATTTAATATAATCCATTGTTACCATGGTAGTTTTATCAATGTCATCGCTATGAAAATCAGAAAAAAGAAAACAACCTTTCAAGGATTCAGCAATGTCATTCAACAACACATTAACGCTCTGAATTTGAAAAGATTTGAAAACACAGGTCTGTGTCTTTTCAACAGAGTCTTATATTTTGGAATTAAGTACACAGTGTTGTGGTCAGAGTTTGACAGGGGAGGCATTGATCTGGAAGTGTATGCTTCTTTTATGTTCCCATACCCTGTGTCTAAGATATTATTGTCTAAAATCTTATGTCTTGTATTGTCTTTTACATACTGTTCATACCCAGAGAGAGCAGACTCCATTTTACAATGATTAAAATCACAGAGAGTAACAACAGGAGCTCCAGGTGTATGTTGAAGTTGGACTTGAATAAAGTCTCTTATGATGCTCACGGAATTTGCTGCTTTTCCCAACGGAGGGACATACACAACACAGATCAAAATGTTCCCAAACTCTATGGGTAGATAGAAATGTCTCAAACTTAAACATAAAAGTTCAATGTCCGGATTACATACCGTGGATTTAACTGTCGTATGGCTACACCAGAGTTAGGGGTGGTTTGGGGTTAGTCTTTGAAAGTTTGACGTCAAGTGGGCACGTTTCGTTTTACCCACTCTAGTGTCTAATGCACAATACACAAACATGAGAAGAACACCATTGTTTGGGTTCTTGAAAGGGCAGTCTTTCCAGGCTATTGACCTTTTCACTACAAAAACCTCAACTATACCAAGATATTATTTTCCAACAGATTGAAATGAGAGATGGACAGCAGTTTTTCTTTGGTAAAATGAAGCTTGAGTTTCAACCTCATTTAACAATGAAGTCAGATGTTATACCAGACTGAAATTTTAGCTTGAGGCCATTTGGATGGTGAGCAATATCTCCAAAGCTACCAGACCTTGGTAGAAACGAGCACTGGTATAGTGCTTCCCTCCCCATAGTCATGCAAATTTTATGCTAAATATGCTAATTAAAAAATTAGTTGTCCACGAAAGCACTTTTGGCTCACTGAAGCATTTCCAGTACCGATAAGAAGGTCCTCGTAAGATTTATGAAAGCCAAATGGATCTCATCTTCTCAGTAGTTGCCTTTAAATAAAGTTTTGGTGTTTCAAAACTGTTGGTTGTATTATAGTTATTGCTGATTTATTTTGTCATGTGTTTTACAACACCAAATACAAATGTTTAATGCATGTACATGTATTTGTCAAGTATTCCAAATATTATTTTTACCACTTGTATCACTTGTATCACACGCAGTGAATTTGTAACACTGCTCACTGTAATCCATTTAGGTGTCCTGAATTTAAAAAAACATGTTTGCAAATGTCACTCTTGTTTTTAGAGGAGGTGCCTTGTATTACAAGTAGGAAATGAGCTGACAGACTTTCTATGAAAAATCATTGCACATTGCCTTATAGAGGAAGTAGCACATTTCCTGTTTGTAGAGCTGCAACCTGCACTCAACATCTTTCACTGATGGATCCACGTTTCCTTGTAATGTAGATATGCTTTTGTATTTTCATCACAGAAAACAAGGTAGCTTTAATATCTGATATGCCAGATAACGCCAATATGTGATACAAAAACGAAAAAAATCATTCAAAGATGGATATTTGCACGGCGATCACTTTTGTTTGATGTTACCAAACAACTAAATAGGCAGCCTATAGCCTATAAGATATTTCACACGGTGAAAAGAACAGACAAGCCCATAATCCCAGAGATGCAGTAGTTTCTCATGAATAATCCATCATGGTTGAGATCAACACAAATTATGTTTGAATTTCATCATCTTGGTATAACTGAATCTGCATAATTTTACCATGAGGGCTAAATTCAAACAAATGTTGTTGCTTTAGATGCGGATACTGGCTGACCACTGGAAATAAACGTTGAGTGATTTGGCATACTACATCAAAAAGATATAAACCATTAATTCAGGGAGTAGATGAGAAGGCTGATTAATATTTTGAGATCTGACTAACATGGTGTTCTGTATTGCAGAAAGTGAAAGTATCAGAAGCAGAACTAGTTTGCCATGATCACCCTACGTTGGGTTTTTGTAACGGTTTTTATGCCAGTTTAAGGTTATAGAAACCACTGCATGTCTAAGTGCAGACTTCACTTCACAGTTACAAACTAAGCCAGATATGTCAATATTTGCTTACAAAATGTCTGTGTGGGTGTTTGTTTATGTATATACTGTAAGGTCAACCATACAGTACATAGACTATAGAGCTAGCCTAGGTGCTAATGTGGGTATAGTAGTACTAAAGAGTTTAATTAAATTGTATGCAACTGATGCTACATGCTGCTCTCTACCTTTCTGTAGGTGTGTGCTTCTAGCCTACTGGTGACAACTTCGAACTGTATGTCAACAGGACAATTATAGCATCATGCTGAACCCTGATTTCATTGTCTAGTTGTCTAGTTGCAGTTATTTTTTTGTGGCAGTACTTGCTGACCTCTATGCAAACCCCAAGGGAACGATTCTCTTATTGTGACAGGCAGTTGGAAAATGATTATAGATGCACTGCTGAGACCTGCCCATTGGGTTTTGCTCTCCTACTATATGTTGGGCCATCCACAGGTGGAGGTTGTTTGCTTTCACTGAAGTCAATCATGCATTTTATATACACAGTAATGCTATGTTTTACTCTTGGAGAGAACAAGTAGTACTTGAAAAACGTGCCTCTACCTACAGTACATGAACTCCAAAAAAACATACATATTACAAACAATTCACTGCAGTTTTTTTTAGCTGAAATAAACACCAGTGGCAATAAAACACTAATTTTTTTATTGTCACTTTTCAAAAAATTATGATATTTGGGGCAGATTATCGATATATGAAGACTATTTTTGCACGGTTACTTGCACAATACGTTGTTATGACCACAAAAACACTTTTAACTTACAGGTAGTGTATGAATTGTAAACTTATACAAAAAATCATGTTTGCTCCATATGGAAAACATTTTTTTTTAACTGCCACAATACATATAACAATGAACTTAAGACTTTGCCAGAATCATGTTCATCTGTTTCAGATAAAAATGAACACTCCTTTAGCGCAATTCACTGGACAAACTGACATTTTTTTTTTTTTTTGCATAGTCATTGGCATATTACAGATTTGGTTGGTTTCTGCTTGAGAAAAATATGTTCATGTGACCAATGAAAAAAAAAATGCAACATGCATAACAAAATCCAAGTCATTTTTAAACAATATCAGGTGTCATTGTGAATAATGCTTTCTTTGAGTGGCACCATCCTGTGTGAGACCCGGTGAGACCCCAGGAGGGGTTTCACTTCCTCTGAATCAATCTCTCTTCTTGTTGTCATCACATAATTCCGTATGGGCTTGTACCGCTTTCTGTTCCAGTTGTAGTCAGACTCTACATACAGTGTGGTTATGTGGGGTTTTTTTTTTTTTAAATGAAGCTATTTACCATGGTTTTTAATGGTATGTATAAGGTCATTGACTCCATTAATTCCTTAATATATTTTTTCACATTCTGCAATGGAGCGAAAAAACATAATCACATAAAGGTCACCTGCATATTATATTTTCATGCCAGATCAGCCTATATCGAAGTAATTAATATGATTTTGGTAGTTTCAGGCTGATCACTATAAGGCTTTTTAGCAAGCCACTTTATCTCCACATTAATTCAAGGTACTTCACAGGAGACAGTGTCCTGTTGTCAACGTTGTTCTTGGCAACCTTATGTACTTGATTGCGTGAAATGGAAACTACACTTTCCTTAATTAACTCTTACTTAAGTGTTTAGATTAGCTATATTCAAGACATGTGGGTGGTGCACCCTTTTGGGGAGTGATAGTCTCTTCGTTTGCAAAATCTTTTGTCGCATGGAATTTATTCCATCTGCTCATTTCTGTCAGGCACCTTTGTGTAACTGTGAAAGGGGTTTTTTTTTAGCCTTTTTTTTTTTAATTGCAGTTTTTCTTCTATTTAAAGTTTCCGGTGTCAACACTAGATGGGTTTTCTGTCTTCACATTACATTTCTGCACTGCACCAAAACATATATTTATTTATTTTTTTAATAATTTAATATTTATTTAAATATTTTTTCATAAGCCTTTATGTGAACAGTTTAGATTGCGATTGCTATCAAGTAGACAGGGGTATTAGATTTGGATTTCTATGAGCGATGGACAGGTGCAGTGGGATCCCAACATTTCGTACAATTTTAAAGCTTGTGGAGTTCATGTAGGTTGAGTGCTGCTGTCATTAAAGCAAAAGAGGGATGAAATTACATTGTCTATTTGTCAACAGTGTTATGATGTACGTATAAAACACTGCTCATACAGTAGTCACTTTCATAGCTAGCAGTATTCTATTGGAGAACACAGCAAATCCTCATGACAAACTTAGACCCTTTGCTAAACTTGTGTGGGGATATTTTTCACCATTGGTGTAGATTTCACCTGTTAAAATTGTATGGTAAATGTATATTAATTTACATGCTGCAATTGTAACAAAATAATTTATCAAATAAATATTAAAATAGAAAGTGCCCAAAATAACCATTTTCGCTGCTTCCAATGATTTTTTTTTGACTGCATATTAAAAATGAGAAGTGTTTGGTCAGACTTTGTACATTTCAGTTATTTGCAAAGTCTGTGGCAGTATTGCTGAGTCAGGTACAGTAAATGAAATGATGACTTTATTACTCTGAGTTCGAAACAGTTGCAAAAAAAGAACAAAAAACATCTGGTCTTAAGTGTACTAGGCTAGCGTAGCTCCAGTAGGTGTCTGGCACAATATGTGTCAACTTTAATATTCAGACTGTTTCTGCATGTTGATTCAGTGTGATGTGTCAGCTACCATATGGTATGTGCATGAATGTGTCTGAGAACCAGTAAAATGAACTTCAGTGTTGCATATCCTGTCTAATGTTAATAATAATAATTTTTTTTTACATTTTTTTTCCAGGGTGTCCTACTCCGTTCATGTCTCTGATGATTATCCAGGTATTGCACAAACAAAGTAGGCTAATGGATTATTTGATAAATGGATAAATGATAACCCGAAACTCTCACCAGTGATCCCATATCATTTACATAGAGTGATTTTATATCACTATGTCACAATAAGGAAGGACCTATTACTAACACTAACATCATAACACAATAATAAACGCTAATACTACTGCTTGTGAACTCTCGGGATATGGTATTCAAATTTGCTTGTAACTCATGCTGGAACATCAGTGCTTTAGACAAATGGTTCTTCAAATTGGGCAGATTGTTCCAAGAAATGCTATAGACTTTCAAAAAAGGATGGACTTAGGCCATATCTAGGGACCAGAATATCATAGACCCTGTTTACACTTGGTATTTAAGGGTTAGTTCACCCAAAAATGGAAAATTAAGTCATTAATTACTCACCCCTATGCTGTACCAACCCCGTAAGACCTTCGTTCATCTTTGGAACACAAATGAAGATGTTTTTGATTAAATTTGAGAGCTGTATACTGTAACTACCACATAGACTTCCGGGACTGGCTCTTGACGGCCCAGAAAGTCAATGAAGAAAATGTTTAAATATTCCATGTGACTACAGCGGCTCAACTATAAGTTTATCAAGCGACGAGAATACTTTTTGTGCGAAAAAACAAACAAAAATAACGTTTTTATTCGACTATTCCTTTTCTTCCTTGTTGGCCTGAAACGAGACTTCCATATGATTTTCACAACGCATGATTGCAATTCTCGCGCATGCGTCGTGGAAATCTAAGGAAGTCTCGTTTCAGGCCAACAAGGAAGAAAAGGAATAGTCGAAGAAAAACGTTATTTTTGTTTGTTTTTTCGCACAAAAAGTATTCTCGTCGCTTGATAAACTTATAGTTGAGCCGCTGTAGTCGCATGGAATATTTAAACATTTTCTTCATTGACTTTCTGGGCCGTCAAGAGCCAGTCCCTTAGGCAGCCAATGTGGTAGTGAGACAGCTCTCAAATTTAATCAAAAATATCTTCATTTGTGTTCCGAAGATGAACAAAGGTCTTACTGGGTTGGTACAGCATGGGGGTGAGTAATTAATGACTTAATTTTCATTTTTGGGTGAACTAACCCTTTAAGATGCGTTTTGTTTGGCTGTATCAAAAGTAGATGAGGCAGACACATACACCTGGTGTTTTAATCAGTCTCTTTTGTCCACTTTCGACCACTTCTGTCCTGATTTCCTCGAGGGGAGGTAAATTTATGGGCTTTTTCAGATCTTTCGACCTAATGGACGAAATAAGCTTGAGCAGTTTTACATACGAACGTGACTGGAGACGACGGAAAACGGAGAGAGCTTTTGTTTCTGCTCTAATTTCCGCAGAGATAATGATGAATGCGGTGAGTGCGTTAGAATCAGGAATGGTGTGAAAATATTGAGCTTGGTATATTTTTCATCTTCAAACCAAACTTTAAATCCTGCCTGATTTGCATGCTTCACATAATGTTTATGCATTAGGTCAGTAGGCATAGAGCAGGCAGTCGTAAGCAATCTACACTACGTAAGCAATCCTGTCGAATATATGTTCGACTACCTCTAGAAGTGGTCGAAAGTGGACAAGATCAAAACGTTTTAGACCCCGTTTACACCTGTATTTAGCTTCGTCCACTTGTGATCCGATCAACCAAAATGCATCTAATACCATGTGTAGACTGGACAATAGAGACTTGTGGGTGGACTCTATCCGTGGAAACATTCAGGATACCCTACATCATAACAACACTCTGCCAAGCACCCACACAATACTGTGGCAGTCCACTTTTCTGTTAAAAAAATTGTAAAATTACTTCAAAATGTCATTAACTCTAGTCTAGTATATAACTGGTCTGATAGGAAAGATTACACTGAATCTACTTTGTACTGGGAACTGATAGCAGTAATAAGAATAGACCAGCTGAACTGCATCATTCTTCGCTTCAGTGGGATTAAGTGCTCTACCGCAGCTGCTATATACTCCTTAGACTTTTCCCATTGTCTCTTTTCCATCACATAATTATAATGACACAGTACATTCAAGTGAGCAACAGTGTTTGTTTTCATTATCTTATCAGCCCTAATGACACAACACAATGTTAAAGCTCAGTGGGTTTTATGGGTGTAGTGATTACAGTCGATTTTTACTTTTAGGTAGCTGGTTTTGAGCAGTTGCCTAGTGCAATCTATGTTCAGTTTGACTTAGCCTACTAATTTCATTTGGTTGAGAAGTCTAAGATTGACATTTGATGTTTTGATACAACACACAAGAGTTGTCGCCAAAATCCAAAACCTAAAAGATGCAGACCTCCCTTTTTGAAGGACTTAGTCTAGCCTGATTCACAGCATAGTGGCAGAGAGTCAGCTTTGCATAAGAATGAGAAATTTGCTTGGAACAATTTTAGGCAACATTGCCAAAAAAAAACAAAAAAAAAACATGTTAAGTGTTAACCTGAAAAAAGTGGATTGTCCAGAAACTGTAGAATAAGCACATAGCTCAATTCACTTTCATTCGGAGCTTTTCTATTAATTATGTATAAGCTGCAGTTTGGTTTTTGTTACCACTCATTGGTAGGTCGATTACATTGTTAGTTCTACTTTGTCTAAGTCTTCAGTTTTCTTGGTTTTTCAGTAGCACCTGCTGGTAACACTTTACAGTAAGGTTTCATTAGTTAACATTAATTAACTACTTTAGTTAACATGAAATGAAATGAACACTACTTCTACAGCATTTATTAATATTAGTTCATGTTAATACATGTTAAAACATTTACTAATATATTATGTAAATAAAATGTTGTATTTGTTAAAATTAGCTGATACACTATGACTGAATTATCAAGATCAATCAATGAACAGCTGGATTTTTATTAACTAACATTTACAAAGATGAATACAGTAACAAATGCTCATTTTAGTTATTACATTAACTAATGTTAACAAATTAAACTTTATTGTAAAGTGTTGCCCACCTGTTTGTTTTTGTCATTTCAGATAACACATATGTGTCTAACTCTGAAAACGATGATGACGTGTTAGTCACCAGGGATCCAATACCAGTAATTTTCAATAGAATTGCAACAGGTAAGATACATTTATCATCTAATAGTGCTGCAGAAAAACAATGAAAAAGTTGAACGAACAGACATTTCGCCTAAGAGGAAAGCAAACCAGCAGCCTTCTAGATTCAGAGTGAACTTCACCGAAATATTTCAGTGGTTTTCAACTTTGGTCAAGGCCCTTTTGGCTTAATATTTTTGCTCTAACTCTGAACTAGCGCCCATACCATGATTCCACCACCTACTACATGATCAGATTTTTTTGAGTTACATCAGAGTTTGATCCTTTATATCTGCCAATAATGAAGGTCATTAGACCGATCATTACAAAAAAAGTACTGTGGCAGTAGCATAGTACAGTGATGGTGTCAAATGGTAGCCTGGCTGCGCCGTCCTACGCACTTCCGCTCAATTTCATTTTACTTCAGTACTGCTCTACTACTCTATGTGGAAATGAAATGAACTAGAGTCTGGTTGAACCAGGCTCGTCAAATGGTACCATGATACTTTGATAATATGGTACTGAATGATTAGACTCGAAGCCACCTCAAATATAGCCATGGTATAGACTAACACTACCATTCAAAAGTGTGGGGTCTGTATAATTTAATGTTTTTGAAAGAAGTTTCTGATGCTCATGCTGCATGCATTTGATTTTGATAATAACAGTAATATTACTGTTATAAAACAGTAATAAAATGAAATATATTACTTATTTAAAATAGCTGTTTTCAACAGTTTTAATCGCTTATTTTTAATAATTTAATGCTTCCTTGCTGAATAAATTATTGACAATATTTATATAAAAAAAGAATCTTAACTCTAAACTGTCAAAAAACAACAACAACAACAACCTTTGTACAGTGGAACATTTTTTAGGATAATCATCCTAATATTTTAGTATTCACATAGTGTTACCCAGTCCCTCTCTGTTTTTAGAGCTCTTGATTACTCTGGCAGTAATCCTGGAAATAAATTATCCTGGAGTTGTACTGCATGTCTTCTGCTCCTATTTTTAGGACCGACCAAGGCATACTGTATGTGCCAAAACTAAGTGGCAAAACAGGAGCGATCCTCACTGATTTCCTCCATCAGTTAGTTAAATGCTTAAAAGAAGCTTATCCTGTACACCTAATATTTTTTTCGTCCAAAAGTTTAAGTCTTGCCATCTTTTGACACAGTACATTACAACTAATGAGCCTGTACATTCTGCTGATCTCTGCACACTTTGTCAGTTTTGAAATGTTTTCTGACTCTGCATAAACAATACATTTTTACTCGGTCATAAATAAAATCAAGTACCCCTCCTGTAGTAGTCAAAACCTCACGGTTGCCTTAACAGTATGTTAACAGTATTTTAGGCAGTATGTTATCCCAGCTTTTGCAGATTTGTGATTCTGAGCAGTGATACTTCTAAAATCGTAGGTTTTTGTGGTTTGGAATTGTAGTGGAATAACAAAAACAACTTGCCTTGTAGGAAGATCTACAGTAATTTAGTTGAAACTATTGTTTTGCTGTCACCATGCACATCATACGATCTTCACAAAACCGTATAGGAAGTTAGATAAGTGTGCTGGTTGGATATTTTGTACATGATCAGGCCTGTAACTGAAATAATGCCATTAATGGTCTTTTTCATAAAAAAAACTGAATATTGTTTATTGTTCCATCTGACATTCTTAGTTCACAATATCATGTCATACTCACTCATCTGTGCATTTACTTTAGAAATACGCATAAATAATGATGGCACCAGCTGTCTGTCTATTAAATCAAAACTTCAAACTGAAAAAAACTCGGTAAGACTGAATTTTTTTTTTTACCTTTAAAAACCTTTTATGTTTTAATTCCAGGAACAACAATGAATCGCTTGTTTTGTGACTAATGCTTTTGAAATCTCTCCAGTGCCATTATGCTATAGAGGAGGATTCAGAGGGTGACAATGATTCTGAGGAGTTCTACTATGTTGGACAGGTAAGATATCTTATCCACTAACCACCCACAATTCAGCGTTGCCATCTCAGGAATAAATTACTTTATTATTATTTATTTATTTATTTATTTATTTATTTATTTATTTATTTTTTAAAATATGTATATATTTATTGAACATTTTTCAACTTTAGCAGAACGCACCATAGACCACAGTCAAGTCAAGTCAGCCTTTATTTAAGTCAAGTCAAGTCAAGTCACATTTATTTATATAGCGCTTTTCACAATACAGATTGTATCAAAGCAGCTTCACACTGATAACATGAAAGTAGCACAACACAGGATCAACAACATTGCTAAACACTAAATAATCCCAACTGAGCAAGCCCAAAGCAAGCCAAAAGCAAGGCGACAGTGGCAAGGAACCAAAACTCCATCAGATTGGATGGAGAAAAAACCTTGGGAGAACCCAGGCTCAGTCGGGGGCCAGTTCTCCTCTGGCTTACATTCATATTGTTTAAATATAAATATTAAATATAAATATTGTTTATGAATAAAACGGCGCCATAACATATCGCAGGCGTTGAGTCGTCTCATCACAGGCGTTGGGGCATTCGAAATCCCCGTGAGAGGCTGGACACAAAACTGGACCTGACGAACGCCATTTTTCTCGGGACAAGCGTCCCGAGATAACAGCAGAAAGGCAATTTAAATAGCGCTTTTTACAATGCAGATTGTATCAAAGCAGCTTCACAGTGATAACATGAAAATACTACAATAAGTTTGTTTCTAGAAGAAAATTGTGTCAATGTCCACCTTAAGTAAGTGAAATCAAAAATATTGTTTAATATTAAATATCCCCAACTAAACAACAGGCAAGACACCAAATTTCCATCAGGTGACAGAATGGAGAAAAAAACCTTGGGAAAAACCATTTATTTTGGTTAAATCAAAACTGTATCAGGCTAACCAAGGATCAAAAATAAAGCATCCATTACCAACTCCAAAATATTAATAATTTCTGATTCTGAAACTGTCTTGGCCCTATATATTTGTAACTGATAGCATGACCAGAGACAGCGAGAGAGAGTACCGATTTGTGTTTTGCACTTAAGGCATCGAGGTGAAAAGGGTATTGTTAATGCATATGCAATGCAATGCAACCCATGAACAGTTTTGAACTGTATGGCCTTGGCATGATTACATACCAAAATAGAATTAACATATTTCCAAATATTTGAAAATGATTGTTCAAGATCTGGCCACGTAGAAGAGTTATCAAGAGCAACCCAATCACAAACATATCTTAGATGTGCAGACCACTGGTGCTAAATATTAGGCAAATCCAGTCCTCCCATCGCCCCTTTTAGTTGTAGTGCAGAGAATTTCAGCCTTGGTTTGCTCCTGCTCGAGATAAAGGAACTGGGCCAATTACATTTTTATAAAAATCTTAAAATAGAGTATTAATTCTATTCTAATTCTATAATAGTTATTTTAAATTGTAATAATATATCACAATTTTTGTTGCCATCAAAAGGCAACATTTCAGAGTAAATTTTTGAGTTGGAGATAAACAAGGTCCTGTTTCCCTTGTGAACCTCAACTTCACGTGGTCACTGCAACTAAAGTTCCCAAGGTCTTACGGCTTTTAACACAAGCTTCAAACCTGCTGCTGCACCTGCGGCTTAAGACTTTTCATTTCATGGTAAATTTACTTAAAGTAGTTTGCAGCTTATATAAAAAAAAACCTTTTTGACGCTTTTTTACTGTTAATGATTAGTCCCTCACTTTTCCGAGAATGTTTCCTTCATGAAAATGAATGTTAGTTTGCACACACAGCTTGTACTTAAATTAATCATGTGACCAATGACCATCCACTGGAGCAAATCCATAAAGCTGGAGTCAGTGAGTGAGTGAGTGAGTGAGTGAGCGAGCTTTGTGACCTGTGAGGACCAGTCTGGAGGTGATGAAGATTCATGCACTAATTGTTGGCAGTGAATGCTCACTGGCTATTGCTCACTGTAATGTGACAATTTTGCAATCCTTTGCTATTCTGATGATCTCAAAGCCTTCGGGAGACTCTTCCATGCCACATGCTGGCATGTTCTTTGAACTTCAGAAAAGCCTGTGAATTTGTTGATCTCTGTTGTGCAGAATATCTAAAAAGACTAAATGTATTAATCATTTATATCCACCAAACTAAAGCATTAACAATGTACATAATATTGGTTCTATTTCTTTCATTTTTCATTCAAAGACCCATATATTTCAGGCAGGTTACCCTACAGAATTTACCTTTGTCTTCAATTGGTTGGACAAACAGATCTCACACCCGCCCCCAATCTCACACCGTCGGTTGAGTTGGAGTTACTGTTATGGGCAAGTCGATGCTCAAACAAGCAGATCAATCCTTTTTAGATTTTTTACAAATAAAAAATACTCCACTTTTAAGTTGCTTAGTCGTTAAGGGCAACTATTCTAAACCTGTCATTCATATATTGCCTGGTCAGAATCATTTTCTTTCACAAGAAATCCTGATCTTATACTATAGTAATCTAAGTGTATGATGTGTATTGATTGTTAAGAGAGTGCAGAGCCACAGTCATCAACAGCGATTGATGTCTAGAAGCTTGTTTGAAGTGTTCTGGATCTTATACTGATTAAAAACAACCATGAGCGTTGAAGTGCTGTTTATTAATTTTTTTAATAAATACTCAGGGGCACTATCCTGTAACCCGGAGCTCTGTGTATCAGCCTTTGACCTGTGTGTTTATGTGTGCAGGTAAATTATGATGGAGAGCTTCACAAACACCCCCAGCTGGAGGCTGATTTGGCAGCCGTGAGGGACTTATATGGCCATCATGCAGTATCTCTCAGGTAAATGGCCATTCTTTTTTTCTTGACGTTGATGTGAGGACTTAACTTTTACAAATTAAACTTAAGCATTAGCATTATGTCAGTAAATGTGCAAACATGTCATCAGCTCAGAAAAGAAAGTATTGGAATTGTGACTTCCTTCCTGAACTCTCCTCCGCCACCAGAGAAGTGTTTTATGCGAAGCGACACTTTGAGCAATCGTTCTTTAGTTTTTTGGCGCAGTTAACCCACTCAAGGACGTCCTCTGCCTGAGCTAGCTCCCATAACCCTCAGGTGGCCATGTCTCCAATCTGTCATTTGGGGAAATGCTCTGTGATCAACTGAAGGACGCTCTGCGAGAGTCTGAGCGGATTCTGTTTGATTGCAGGGCTGTAATGATGTAATTATTGCTGTTGTGTTTATCCTGACGTAGAGGCTTGCTATTACCTAATCTGCTCTGCAAGCAGCAAATTTATAGCAAGATATAACACATTTGAAACTGGTGCTGTTAAGAATGCTGTGGACAACAGCAAATCATGTACATGCTCGTGTTTGTGCTTAATAACTCGGATGAAAAAAGAACTCATGACAGATTGTCAACACGAACGTGATTCACCCCGCAAAATCTGCCAATCTGAATGGTGTTTCATGCGGCGACAGCTATTAAAAGCTTCGTCCTTGAAAGTTTATCTTGTCAAGCTGCTTTTGATAACAGCAGACCGTCAAATGAAAGAACAGCATAAAAGACTCTATTCATAGCAGCAGAAGTGTGCATTTTATATCCTGTCTAGAGTGTGATCCTTGGGATGCATTTGCCCTGAGTCATGGACAGAAAACCATTTTGAGTATTTATTCAGTGTTCTGCTTGAAAAATGACCTGGGTCGTTTTTTGCCGCAGTCTCTGTGAGTTGGTTCAGCGAGGCCCCTTTTAATAATTCCAGGACAAATCCCACTAAATGTTTTTGCCTGTTTGTTGAAGTAGAATTAATTGAAAATGCAAAACAGCTTTTATGGTCGTGTTACGTTTGGTAAAACACTTCTTATATGATTCCTTTAAGTTGCTCTGAATTGTACCTTAGTAATGTGCAATTTTGTGTGTTTACATGTGTCTGAACATGAGTGTGTGTTTATATGCTGTATGCAAGCTGTTGCATAGACAGATCATCAAAGAGGATTATTATTTTCTCAAACCTCTTGCTTTTGAGGCACAGAGGCTGCATTTGGGAGTGAGGTGTAACCATGGTAACAGTTAGCCCAGGGCAACGCTACAAACTCATCACAATGGTTTTATGAGAAATAAATGCTTTGCGAGAAGTGCAGCAGCTGAGCTGGAGGATCAAGCTGCATCCCTTCAACATCAAGTATACCTTCGTACTCGTTTAAGAAATAAATTCATTTGGTTTTATATTTTAATCTGCAATCTTTATTAATAAATCATTTTCTAACATTAAATAAAAAAAATGTGTAAACAATAACAAAATGCGTTATTCCCAAGAAAACAAAGCTATTTTTAATAAAATTAATTTACTTACTCTATATCTGCGATGGCTTTCCTTTTTGCACTTACATCACAGGGTATTGGTTGATGTCCAGTAGTTTCTAAATTGTTAAAAAATTTGCATTTAACCTCTGATAAAAAACAGTCATGTCTTATTTTGCTTTCTTTGTCCCATTTGTCCCAAGCTATTTAAAATAGTGTGCAAATAAAAATTTGTGTCAATTTGTATTTCTTTCCCTTCAAAATACAGGGAATATGGTGCAATTGATGATGTGGACATCGACCTACACATTGATGTCACTTTCCTCGATGTAAGTGTTATTGTTCAGTGTCTTGTTAAAGATGAATGACAATGACCATATCGTTTTTATTTATATAATTATTTTTGTGCATGTCTGTTATACTATGTGAAACTGAAATTCTGCATTTGTTCATAGGAGGAGATTGCACTTGCCTGGGATGTGATCCGGAGTGAACCTGTTATTGTACGGCTTCACTGCTCCCTCACACAATATCTGAATGGACCAGGTTAGAACACACACACACACACAGAGTTGGACAGAGTGCGCTTCAATGCTTTTTGTACTGTGCAAACTTCACATTTTATTCCCAATCCTACCCCTAAACCCTTACCAAAAACAAAACAAAAACATAATTTAGTTTCATAATGTATGGAAATACTGGAACATATACACAAAAAAAGCAAACAAACTTTGTTATAAAGTCTTATAAACATCTACTGCTTTGATTCCCAACCAGGGGTACTTAGATTTAGATTTAACATAGTTAAACTTATAAAACAGAAGTCATGATTTATAAAAATAAAAATATGCCGTTAAAAATTAGAATGAGCTAAAATAATTAATCCTTGATTTTTTTTTTTTTTTAATTTTATTAATGGGATAGCACATTCAGTTATTGTACTTAACACTTAAGTTTTTTTTTCAATTTGTGTGAATTACATTATATTTGCACATATAGAAAGACACCAAATAGATGTAGATTTTTGGCAGCAGTGATCAGACTTTGACATTTCAAAACTTTTGTTCTATTCGGATATTCCTTATTATTCTTTAAAGAAAATAAAGGGACTTGAGCCTTACAGATGGGGCTGGGAGGGTAAAGAAATGTTTGAAAAGAAAATCATTGTGCTGTCAGAAAATCATTATGCTGTTAACAACATTAGAAAAGTTTGTTTGTTTGACTTTATTGTCTGTTCAGATTTCCTGGACAGAAATTAATCTTTGACACTTGCATAAAAAAATACATCTTATCAGACAATACTGTACATCCACTTACATACCACATAACAAAGCTCATGGAACACACAATTGCCCCCATTAAAACATGCATAAAATGAGTATATACATTTCTAAAAGTAATATAAATTTCTAAAAGTTTCTAAAAGTAAATAGAAGTAAATAAAAAGTAAATATGTTCTTTTTAGCCAGTGGTATACGCAGCCTGCTCCCTTCAGAACAGTAGTGGAGGGGATAGGTTGGGTCTGAATATACTGTAATTGCCTTTTTTCCATAAAGTGTGAAAACAGCTCTTGCACTGTACTTTGTTTTCTGGCGGGAAATCTTATTTGCTTCGTAAATTACTTGTTTTAATTTATTTTTCTGTCTCATCATAATGGTAAATTGACATATCACGAAACAATGTTATATGTTAAAAAAACTTTCAATCATCAAACCAAACAATGGTTAGGACCCTCCTATCATTACTAAAATGTCTTCAGACTTATGTACATGTTCCACATTTTCCTGGAGCCTACAATCAATATTGTAGCTAAATATTTCAAATTTGAAACTTGCTCTACCTTTACACCCTTTATAATAACTTGTTCATGTAAAATGCTAGCTGTATCTATCCTATTTTGATTCCCACAACATAATTCCTTTCTTAGATGACTGTTATCAAACCATTGTAAAAGACCTTTAATATACTCAAAATTAGTTGAACACGTGTTTAATTCATGTCTGTTTTGCAAGAAATTAAAACCAAGTCATCAGCTTATTTGATTGAAGTAAGATTGCCCTTGTTACATTGCAGTTCATTCATACCTGTATAAACAAGGAAAAGCAGAGGTGATAATACACATCCCTGTGCTAAGCCTGCATTTAAGACTACAATGACACGAGACTTGTTTGGCACACTTATATTGTTAGATGGGGTTTCTGTTGTTTCTTTTATATAAATACTATAATTGTTCATGTTGGTGAGAGTATGTGCCCTTACACCGAGCTGTCTCTGTTGATTGTAGAGTTGTTTAAAAGTGCTTGACTCAAGAACATGGCTACTTCAGTTCAGATTGCAAGAGAAAGAGAGAAAAGTTACTTGGACATGGCTGTAATGCCTGCTCTTGTTCTCCAGCCAAGATATTACTCATCATAAGTTCAGTGGCTCATTTCAGAGTGATCTTCTCTTCTGGTGTTTTTTGAAAAACCTCTCAAATGCTGTGATTGCTAAATCAAATGTCTGCAGCAAACGGTTACATTATGTGGTACTTTGTTTTGCAATACCATCTTTTTCTCATGGATAATTTCATGCCCCTTTCCAGTTCCCACTGTTGATGTGTTTCAAGTGTCTTCAAAAGACAGATTTGGACTTGGACATCAGTTGAAAAAGTAAGAAAATACTAGCCTAGATTTGTTGTGTTAAATCAGGTTTTCTAGGTCCGTTTGACTTCATTAGTGTGCTTTCTCTCGGCAGAATAATGCAAACCTTTGTCACACAGCAGTGGAAGTGTCAGAGCAAAGATAAACTCATCAACCCACATGGCAAAAAACAAACAGAGAAGAAGGTGAAGTCTCCCCTGCACATTTTTTCAACGCTACGCAGGTGAGAAAAAAGTCACTCAGCTACACCGATACTGGATAAAACCTGAGTTTATTATCCCTCGTTGATGCGCTAAACTCAGGACTAAAGACCTGTTCACCAAGAAAATTGGTTGGTTCTGGTGAACAATATTTAATTAACCTCACACAGTAAAGCGCTCATGTTTACAGCTCAAAATCTCTCTTCTTAAGTATTGATGTTATTGCTTTGTACATGCCATTACTTTGCCATCGCAGAAAAGTTTTTAAATATTGAATCAAAATTCTAATTAGTATTATTTTTATTGCTAACATTAGACAGCTTTGCCTTTAACCTTACTCTTAAACTTATTTGTGTACGGTTCTGTTTGACCATGCTTTTACTGTAATGAAATATTAGAAAAATATGTGCCTTCAAAAAGAAATTGCAATATTCAATATAAGACTTATTTTTAAATAACCCTCAATGGAGTAATATGTTTTTGCCCTCTGCTTTACTGGAGAAAATTTGTGTTTGCCAATCAGGAATTCACTATTGTGAATTTGGTAAACATTTATCCATATATTTAGGCTGCATTTATGTATTCAGGACCAGCATTTACTTTTATGCCAGCAAGTGTGTTAGCTTCATGGTCTTTGAGTTCATCAGACCGGCTTGAGTCGGTTAATGAATAGTTATCAAACTGTAGGATCAGTTCACACAAATGTTTCATTGAACTGGAAAGACTCCAAGATGGCAAGCAGTTTTGAACTGGACTGTAGTGTTGAGAAAATAGATTTTGAGAATGTGGCAATGGATTTGCAAATTTTGCTTGTCATAAAGAGGATATCTTACCGGAATGTCTTACTAACTGTGGATTTTTTTATGAATAATCCACAAGTTTCCGAGGGGCGCTCCTGTAAAAAATAAAGTGGGTGAAACTTCCTGTGACGCGGCGGAAGTAGCATTCCAATGGTATTTTGTGTGTTAGTTAGCGAAGAGGCTAGCTGTTTTTCGGAGAATTATTTTACCATTTAAAGACGCAAATCTTTATGAGAGATGTCGTTACGGAGCTCAGAGACAACATGTGCTGTTCGCGGTTGTATGTATAACCGGAGTAAACTAATTTAGTGGCTTAAACGGGATTGTTTTGAACATAAGCTGAAAACGAAATCAGAGTGATCCTGCCAACGACTGTAGTTTCCATCACCTCCCAAAAGACGACGAATCTTCCTGTGTACATTTGTTTAAAATCTTAATATTCTATAAACTCTATCAGCATGTGATTGGCTGTTCGCTACTGATGTTACACCTAAACTCAGGATCAAAGCCTGTGTTGACAGAATACCAAATGTGCCAGTTAATGTATTCAAAGCAGCACATTCATTTATAATTTTGAATAAACTCCAAAGCACAATAACTAAGTGTGTATTTTTTATTTGAATTGTTTGTCAGCTCGCACAACTGTCTGTCACCATGCCTTGATGAGTATTGATTATTAATAATGTTATTATAATACTCCCAATCAACTACTGCGGAGGGTAAAGGCACTGTTATTTCACCCTTTTGAATTTCGTTGAGGTTGTGTTCCCACATCGTTAGCTAGTTTGGATCGCTATAACTTGAATGACTGTCAACTGTTGAATGAAAGAGTGTGAAGTATGTCAAGTTGCGCTTTGTTTACTTCCAACCGGAAGTCGCGCCCAATTTTGACGCAAGGCCTCATGGGGCGTAGGAAACTTGTGGATAAAATAAAAACAGAAATGAAAATCAAGATGATGCAGAAAACTATAAAGCAATTTGTCATCGCCTAATTCTTTGTATCTCATTAACTGAGGCATGACCTACTATTGTTCATTGGTGGAAGAAATGCGCATTCCTTAACTATGCAGACCTCAACATGAGAAATAAAATTGGTGTGAATCAGCCAATAAAGCATTCTGAAATGTGCAGGATTTGCACAAGCATAATTGCACAACATCTTTTTTGTTCCATAATTCCTGTAGTGTGATTAATGTGCTGTGTTTGTGCAAACTCAGATCCCCCAGCTACCCTCCTCCTGGCTGTGTGAAGAGCAAAAAGAAGCTCAAACCTGAGCAGGATGGCATGTCAAAATCCCACCGTCTGTTGCGGCGAACATGCTCCAGCACAGTGAAGCCAGAAATGGACGGCTGTGTCGGCAAGTCGCACAAGCTTTTGGGTCACTCCCTTTCCAGTGACCCGCGGATGGAGCAACATCAGCCCCTCAAGCAGCCCCACCGGCTGCTGCCAAGGCCCTGCTCGACCGCTGCGAAACCAGAGGATTGCCCGCCACTGCGGCCTCATAAACTGTCGCCGCGGTCGAGCGTGGCCGAGCCTCGCTGCGAACATGCTGCTGGCAGTAGCGATGGCGGTGCTTTAAAGCCTCACCGGCTCCTGGGCCGCTCCTGCTCGGGCAGTGTGCGGACTGAAGAGCTGGACGGCCTGAAGCACCACCACCGTCTGCTCAGCAGGTCCTACTCCAGCAGCACCAAGATGGGCGACAAGAAAAGCGACATCTTTAAAGAGCCTGTCACCGAGAGCAGACGCCTCTCCCTTACCTCAGGGCTAATCGGCATCCTGGCCCCATCACTATCTTCCACACCTCAGGTAATGATGCTTGGGATTACGTCTTATGAAAATACATATTTAGGATTTGCCTAATTTGATTGCCTGTTCGGTTCGGCTTTGGTCAGAGATACGAGAGTCTTTTGGACATGAAAGAATTAGTTAACAGAATTTATATACAGCGAAAATAAGAGTGAGAATTGCTCCAACCAGGCAGAGATGAGTGAATTTAACAGGCCAAGTCATCATTATTTATATATGCTTTTTAAAATACAGATCTTATCAAAGCAGCTTCACAGTGATAACATGAAAATAATACAACAAAGTGTGTTTCTAGAAGAAAATTGCGTCAGCGTTCACCTTATTTAAGGCAGATCAATAATGTTGTTGAATATTAAATGTCCCCAACTAAGCAAGCCAAAAGCCAAGGCAACAGTGGCAAGACACCAAACCTTGGGAGAAACCATGATCTCTCTGCAAGATTTTATTTTTATAGAGCTCTATTTAACAGTTTAGACATTTTCTCCCACAATGTAATGTTTGACTTGAGGCAGTAAAGACAACTTTGTGTATTTGGTTAACAAAATTTAGAGAGACTTCAAACTATTTTTCTGTGTCTTCTTGAGTAGCCAAACAACGGAGCCAAATCCATTCCAGTCAGAGACAGAGGCTTCCTTGTTCAGGTAAAAATAAATATCTTCACTTCCCCCTTTGCCTTATTTCATTAATCAAACAGTCTTTTACAGTCAAACAGTCTTTTACTTGCAAATATATACAACATTCTCTTTCTGAAGCAACCTGAGCTTGAGGGCATGTAGTTGGTTGCAGTAGTTGACATTTTCTAATCATTGGTATTCTTGTGAACAAGACTGTATCTGCAACATTGTTTCTTCAAGTCATTCCAAACATGATGAAAATATTTTAATTTTGGATGAACTGTCCTGCTTGTTTTAAGGTTTGGGTAGAGCTCTTTTGGTAGCTGCTAATGCTGCCATACTGTTTTAGAGGAGGCAAATGTTACTGAATTGTGTTTACTTGACTTATAATTGCAGACTATGGAGTATGCAGAACAGCGTATCCCTGTACTGAATGAGTTCTGTGTGGTCTGCGATGAACCTCATGTGTTCCAAAATGGACCAATGCTCAGAGTGAGTCTGTTTGCTCTACAAGCAATCTTGGATTGGTTAATGATGTGAATGAATCATTTAAGGCACCTGCGATTTCTATTATATTTACTCCTGAGTATTTAAAAGTATACACTACCTTTCAGAAATTTGGATTAGGTAAGATTTTCCAACGTTTTCTAAAGTTTTCCAAGATAGGCTAAACAGGCTAACAATTTTATTATTTTATTTGAAATGGAAATCTTTTGTAACACAATAAATGCTCTCCCTTTTGATCGATTTAATGCGTCCTTGCAGAGTTACAGTCTTAATTCTTTCAAAAAAAGCAAACTTGAACTTGAACACAGCTGTTCTTTTCTATATTGCATATTAGACAGCCTCAAAATAGAAAGAGATTATTTCAATTGAAAAAGATTTAGAAATGATCCTCATACCATATTATGCTTTCATGTCACAATCAAAGATGTTTTTCTTTTCTTTTTTCATATTTTTGTGCCATGTTATTTTGCGGATAGTTGTCAAACTAAAAGTGAGCCAATTTATGTTTCATGGGATTATATTAATCCAGGATTAATAATATAATTTACTGTTCTAATGAGCTTGTTTATATGTGTCCTGCAGCCCACAGTGTGTGAGAGAGAGTTATGTGTATTCGCCTTCCAAACTCTAGGGGTCATGAATGAGGCTGCTGACGAGATTGCCACTGGTGCTCAGGTACACAAACAAACACAGAATTCACACAATCGTTCTGTACTGAAACTTCTAACCAAATGGCTTAAAGGACAAGTTCAGTATTTTACACTTAAAGCCCTGTTTTAAGATCGTTTCTGATGAAATGGAACGGTTAAGATTGAAATTTGGACACATGCTGCTGGCCAGAGAATTTTCGATTTATGTGGTCGCACCCCCCCACCTCCACAATGGTTGCATAGGTGCACTGGAACAATCCTTCCTAAAACGCATTAAACTTTAGTTTACAAAGACATGAAACTCACCGAGTGGTCTGGGGTGTTCACTGATATACTCACACAAAAATCGCTGCAAAAGATGCGTTTCAATAGGTTTTATTTTAGTTTTTGTCCAACTCCATTGACTTGACTTGGACAAAAACTATGATAAAACCTGTTCTCGGGCCAGCAGCACGTGTCCAAATTTCAATCTTAACCGTTCTATTTCATCAGAAACTATCTTAAAACAGGGCTTTAAGTGAAAAATACTGAACTTGTCCTTTAACAATCTCTTTTTGTGACAACAGGTTGTAGACCTACTGGTCTCCATGTGCCGATCTGCACTGGAGTCTCCGAGAAAAGTTGTCATTTTTGAGCCATATCCCTCTGTGGTGGATCCCAATGACTCACAAGCACTTGCCTTCAACCCCAGGGTACTAAAAACACTAAGAGCGTTTAGCTTTACCTTACTCCGTCTTTTTTGTGTGTAATGCTACTACTCATGAAGGAATATTACATATTATTACATGTTTCGGTTCTTCTTCAGAAAAAGGACTATGACCGAGTGATGAGAGCACTTGACAGTATCACCTCTATCAGAGAAATGACCCAGGTATCAACCATAAGTTTACAACAGAAGAATGTTTGATCTAAGGTTATTTTAATGACATTAAAATATATGATATGTTATGTTTACTACATTATAAACAATGAATGTATTTTCATAATAATTTAATACACTCATTTGTTGCCACTTTATTTTACAGTGTCCTTGTTACATATGTTACATGTACTTACCATAGTTATAACAGTAAGTTATGCATAATTACACGGAACTAACCTTCAACCAAATCCAAATCCTACCCAACCCTATAGTAAATACATGTAGTTGGTTAATGTAACTCAGTACTTAAATATATAGTTACTCTGTAACAATGACCCCTTAAAATAAAGTGTATCCCAAACCCTAAAGTACATGTAGTTGCTTAATATTGCCCAGTACTTAAATATATTATTACAAAGCCTTAAAATAAAGTGTAGCCAATTTTTCCAATCTTTTTTGCAATTTAATATACTATAATATTTTATAAATGTATATTGTATATAAAAGTATGTATATACTTTTTACCTCAATCAATGGTAAAAATAAATGTTGTGCGAAATATTATATTTAACACATTGAATGGACAACCCTAGTTGTTTATATCAAAATCCCTGTATCTTTTATAGCATAAGTCTTCAGAGAAATCAGTCGGTGCTTTGATTGTTAATGGAGGAGCATTTTAACATTTTAATCGTTGCTGTTTCTTCTGCTCAGGCTCCATATCTGGAGATAAAGAGACAAATGGACAAGCACGATCCTTTGGCTCACCCACTACTGCAGTGGTATGACTGATTGACACCTCAATCATTATCTACTCCACTCCTGCATTTTAATGATGTGTAAATGTGACAGTCAGCTCTCATAGCAGTTCTAATTAGTTATGGAGAGTGTGTGCATCCACCTTTGTTGCACCTTGGACAGTCAGAATGATCATGTGACAAACAATCACGCATGTACAGTATTATTTAAATGCATCTATAGTCCTGCAGTGGAGGGTTTCAAACCTAATGGAGTATATGGTTGATTCATCTGTTTTTTTACAGGGTGATATCCAGTAACAGATCACACATAGTGAAGCTTCCTGTTACTAGAGTAAGTATTGTATCTATCTTAAGCATTTGTTATGATTTTCAATGTTTCTGCAAATGCCACAAGAATGTGAAAATGTGTCTAATCATTATGCGTCTAACACAGATGATCTTAATCTAGATCAATCTTTCATTGAATTGCTGGCATTACCTCCCTAAGAGAGAACCACCTCTCTTTTAGAAGCCATCTTTCAGTTCTTCTGCATTTCTGAAGAGAGTTTTAAATTCTGTGACATTTTTCAGAGTTAAGCAGAGAACATTATTTAGGCTTAGGGCCAATCCCAATTCTACCCCTTACCCCTTCACTTTCCCCTTCCCCTCCGTTTTGCGCGTCCACGTGAAGGGGTAGGGTTGTCCCAATTCTCTTTTGGTTGGAGGGGGAGGGCTAGGGGGAAGGGCCAGATAGCCCTTCAAACGAAGATTTTTCGGGAGCACACTTCAAACGAAGGGGTATGAGAAGTGTCACTGCTAACCCAGGCTGGCTGCCCAAGCGACAAAGGAGACCCATAAATTTAAGTATTTGTGGCTTTAATAAGTATTGTAACGACAAATAATGATTTGCTTTATGTTGCATTCAATATTGTGTTCATATTTACGGTCAGTTTCTTCACAGAAACGTTTGTAAAAAAAAAAAAAAAAAAAAATATCGCTAAAATTACTGTAGTTTGCTAACGATAGTCCGGCAACATATTTTCGTCGTCTCCGTTGTTTCCTGCGAACTTCACAAGATAAATGCAAGAAAATAGCTGTAACCCACGCGACTGAGATAACTGCAGCTGTGGACGGCATCTTGGAAGTTGTGATAAACATCAGCGCATCTCCTGTGACGTAGGCGCTAGCGACGACTTATAATGACGTTTAACGGAGGCGAAGTGGTGTCCCATTTCTTAGGGGAATATTTTCACCCCTACGCATTGCCACTCTGTTTCAAGGGTCAAGGGGAAGGCGAAGGGTAGGGCTAGGGGAAAGTGAAGGGGTAAGGGGTAGAATTGGGATTGGCCCTTAGTGTCTCAAATATATGCTCTTATATCTTGTTTCTATCACAACAGCAACTGAAGTTCATGCACACACCCCATCAGTTCCTCCTGCTCAGCAGTCCGCCAGCCAAAGAATCCAACTTCAGAGCTGCCAAAGTCCTCTTTGGGAGTACCTTTGCTTTTCAGTAAGTTTCATTTTAAACACCTAAGAAAGCCTAAGCTTTTTTATCCTTAAATCAAATTTGACCCTCAGCGTTACAAATTCATAAATTCATGATTAGGGTACAACAGGGCTTAAAGGGATAGTTCACCCAAAAATGAAAATTAAGTCATTAATTACTCACCCCCATGCTGTACCAACCCAGTAAGACCTTCGTTCATCTTCGGAACACAAATGAAGACTGCTACATTGGCTCCTAAGGGATTGAAACTTGACGGCTCAGAAAGTCATTGAAGAAAATGTTTAAATATTCCATGTGACTACAGTGGCTCAACTATAAGTTTATCAAGTGACGAGAGTACTTTTTGTGCGGGAAAAACAAACAAAAATAACGACTTATTTTTATTATGATAACGGCTTAGAGATAACTACATCTTGGATGCCCTTGAGGTAAGCTAAAACACATCAAAAATTAATTTCAAAGTGAACCATCCCTTTCAGTTGCGATTCAGCTGTGCAGCAAACTATATGTAAGGAATAATTGGCGACGACCGGCCATTTAATTATTCAGAAAAAAAGCACACCCGAGGTGGTAGTGCGGCCACGGCAAGAAACGAGTTATGGGTTATTTATTTTCTAATAATTCATCGAACCGGAGTCAATTATTCCGCGTTATCAGAGTACGGTTACCACACCTCAAGACATTGTTCAGATATTGTATTTTGAGACATCTGTCAGGTTTTTATCCTTAAAACGCTCTTGTGTGTAGGACTAACTTCTTACTCATCTCATCTCAAGCCTCTGTTACTAATTCCAAAACTTCATTTTAGAGCTAGTAATGGAGGCTCTCTAACCCTAGCAGAGAGAGAAATACGCGTGTGAATTACGTGACCATTTTTAAATATTTTACCGATATTTACTGTGTCTGTACTTACTGTGTGTAAGTTTGAGTGAGAGAGAGTGGGAGAAAAAGAGTATGTGCTTTTCGTGTTAATTAAAGAATAATTTTTTGACAAAAAAATGGAAATAATTTGTCATTTTTATACTAGTTTTTACTATATTTATTTGCTTGGTCAGTGTCATTGTGGGTTTTGGGTTCTTTTGCGATTGTAGGCTCTAGGGACCTTTGAAATAACTGAAATTATTTGGCGAAGTGATATGGACATGTAAATATGTCAGTCATGCATTTCCCTGAAAATGATTGCACGCATTAGAACGTTCGTCAACCAATAGGATTCATATAACAGGCCCATAGATTTTTGAGTCATAGAATAGGTTTCAAATCTTTACTTTTGCTGTACAGGTTTGAAGTTTCTTTCGTACTTCAGTGGTTATTAATTTTTCAGTTTAAAAAAAAAAAAAAAACTAACTGTCTCTTTCTTTCTATCACTTTCAGTGGATCACACATAGAAAACTGGCACTCCATTTTGAGGAATGGTTTGGTTGTGGCATCAAACACAAGGCTTCAGGTACTATACTTTTAATTGTGATACAGATACCATTTTTAATGTAATTAAACTGTAATGAAGTGTGGATGAAGCCAAATGTTTTTTTTTTTTAAATATGATGTGATAGTATATTTATGCATAATGCATTATGTAAATTTCTTAAAGGGATAGTTTACCCCAAAAAAATTAAAAAATTCTGTCATCAATTACTCACCCTCATGTCGTTTCAAGGACTTTCATTCATCTTCGGAACACAAATGACAATTTTTTAAATGAAATCTGAGAGCTTTCTTTCCCTCCTCTTACAGGTGCGCATCTACAGTACCACTTTGATGCTTCAAAACGTTCATTAGGGAGATCAAATAATCCATATAAATTGAGTCAGATAGTTGTGTAGCTGTCAATGAAGAGTACAGAACTGGCTCAGGTTTTAAAAATATCTTCATTTGTGTTCCGAAGATGAACAGAAGTCTTACAGGTTTGGACCGGTCTTTTAAGGTAACCAGACAGTTGACGGTAGCCATTGACTTCCATAGTATTTCTATGGCTACCATCAACTGTCTGGTGGTTACCTTAAAATATCTTCTTTTGTGTTGAACAGAAGAAAGAAACAAATTGAGGTTGAGTAAATGACGACAAAACTATCCCTTTAATAGTTTGTAAAAATTGTAGTAGTTTAAAAATTGTGTGGTGAATTTTCTGATTGCTCTGTAAGAGGTTTATTAATTAGAAGAAGAAAAAAAAAAACTGTCTGTAATGTCAGTTGGGTATTAAAATGGTTTTCAATATTGGTTCTGGGGAGCCAGTGCTCTGGACATTTTGTATGTCTCCTTAATTGAACACCTGATTTAGATCATCAGCTCACTAGGTGTGGGTTCCATGAACTAAACCAAGGGTACGTCTCAATCAGCTGCCTAGTTCAGTACTCAGGGCACTGATCAGGGTGTGAGCCATTTTTAGTGATTACTCTATCATGAAAACCTTCCAGTGCAGGGATGCTAGGGATACGCTGCTCCTTAAAAAGTCCCACAATGCACTGTGAAAACCAGGGAGCATTGATGCTTACTATGCTCCCTTAACAGTAGTTTTAATGCACAGAACTAAACATAAATAAGGAGCCAACCCTAGTGAAAAAATGAAAAAAAAAATCCATTAACATATTTATTGATGCATAATTTTAACAACTGCTGGAATGGAATATGAATGCTGATTCAATGCCATCTTTGATTTCTTCCTGTAACTGTAATATTACATAACTGCTTAATCTATAACGCTTAATGAATTTATCTTCACTCAACTGAAAAAGTGGAATTCTTTTGGCAAAAATCTTTTCAGCTCATCTGCTTAGCCTATGGCTTCGTCTTGCAGATTACTGCTGTCATTTCACCAGGAATATGCCAGGAAACCCGCTTCCTAATGCCGAGTTCAGACTGCATGATTTTAGCCACGATTTTGGCTCGCCGACAGGTTTTGAGAAATCGCCGACAAATGCCCGAAATCACAGGCAAATCGGCGCTCGTTCACGCGAGTGACAATCACGCAGTGTGAATGAACAAAGACGCGAACTGAGAGAATCACCGACGAGTCGCCGACGCCCGTGAGATATTTGGCATGCTAAATATCTGGACCTGTCGGCGATTCAAAATCCTGCTGTGTGAAAAGTGTTTTGACTGAAAACTACATCGGCGATCACCGGCAGCCAGTGAGAGAGCAAGATACAGAGCAGCAACATGATATGGCATTGTTTCAACAAAAAAAGCTTCTTCTCGGTCTATTTGGACACAATAAATGGAAGAAAAATTAGTAGAAATTTGGCAGGAGCACTCGTGTCTGTTTCACCAGCTGTACCACAACCGGGTCGAAAAAAAAGTCTCACGTGAGAACTCCGGTCTTGCACTTGTGGTGTCGCGCGTTGTTTCCTTTTCATATCTCATGCGTGTTTGTTGTGAAATGTAGTTTGCGTGCAGCGTGCTAGACAGAGTCTGTCGGCGATTTTTCTAAAGTCATGCAGTGTGAAACCTTCTGTCGCCGATCCATCGTCCAGTGTGAACACAGCAGCGACTGAATGCTGGCCAAGATAGTCATGCAGTGTGAAAAGAGCAGCGACCTGATTACTTTGAAAATCGTGCAGTCTGAAAGAGCCATAAGATAAAGCTGCTTTTAAGAGGCGGTGAATTTTCAGTGCAAAATAGAGGGGTGCTTTCACCTGCTTCATACATCATTGGTCGCAGTTTACGCTTCCCCTCCCATCTCTTTATGTGACATTTCCACTTTCCCCTTGACCATCCCATGAATGCATATGCATGACACGAAAAGCGCATTTTGCCATTTTCAGTTCCCGCGACAGTTAGACTGCGCTTTCATCTCAGTGCATAGGGTTCGTACATGCCTGGCCATGGTTTTATGCGCACTTTGCGTAACAAATATGCCTAAAGTGGGCGCAAAAGCGTTAGTACATTTGGCCCTCAGTGTGTCAGATAAGAGAGACATACAAAATGTGCAGAGCGGTGTTTGGGGTGGTGTATGGAAACCGTATGAAGTTTGTGGTCATCTTAAGCAGACACACACTTCACCTTTTGAGAAAAAGTAAAACGTGGTTTGCATACTAAATCATTGTTTTATTTGCAGCTCCATGGCGCTATCTATGGGAGTGGAATCTATCTCAGTCCATTATCAAGCATATCCTTTGGCTACTCAGGTCTTAAAATCTTCTTTTAAGATGTTTGATACTGATGTTTCCTGTACTTTCTATATGACTACAGTATATGCACAGTAAAACAAAAAAGTATTACATATATATTTTATTCATACTGTGGCTTTTCCACATAGGGATGAATAAAAAACAGCAGAAAGTTGCTTCAAAAGATGAAACTGCTGCCAACAAGACCAATATTAATTTGCAGGTATTGCATGTATTTAGTTTTTTTTTTTAGCACCTGACACAAACTCTTAACTTGAAGGACTTTCTTCTTCAAGGGCTTTTTCAAACATACTTGGTATCTGAAACCTGTTGGTCCACATGTTTTCTTTTGCTTTTAGTCACAGAAGAAAGGCCAGAACCCACAGTTTCTGCAGAGCCGCAACCTGAAATGCATCGCCTTATGTGAAGGTTCATGTTTGACCTTACTGCCTTTACAGTTGAAGATGTAAATATGTGTAATCTTAAAAAAAGTAATATTCTCTCTTTTATATAACAGCTATTACATCTCCAGACCTGCACAAGCATGGTGACATCTGGGTAGTTCCAAATACAGATCATGTCTGCACACGTTTTTTCTTTGTGTAAGTACAGTATCTGTAGAAACATCTGATGAGTTTGTTATTAGCAGAAGAACTGAACTGAACTGAACTGAAATCCTTTTTCTCTGTTTTTTTTTTTTTTTTTTTTTAACCACTTGTCAACTAGTTATGAGGACGGACAGGTAGGTGACACAAGTATAAACACACAGGACCCTGGTATTAATAGGGAGATCCTGCGAGTCATCGGCAATCAAACGGCTACTGGATGAAAGATTTTGAACACAATACCGCTGCCTTGACCTCTTTCCCAAAGCTGGACATTTGAGCGTAGGAGACCAATACCATGTATTTTTTGGTAACCACCAAACACACAGACATACAACAGAAAGGATATTCACAATCTTCAAAATACACTATTTATACTGTTCCCCTGGGATACATGCATATTTACACTGGCTATTCAAACTATTACCATTTTGCTAAGTTTATAAATACAAGGTACATTTTGAAAGAGCATGGTATGTCTCTCAGTTCAACTGATGGACTACTTATTTTTTGTAAAGATACAAAAAATTAAAGCACTTTGAAGAAGTACAGTATTTTGAGACTTTCTTGGAGAAAATACAATATTCCTGTGTGGATATTTACCATCTGACCTTGTTTACTAAGAGTTGTACTTGTTAAAGTACATTAATTTGTGTATACAAAAGGTGTCTACTGTATATGCACTTTATTTTTCTTAATGTATGATAGTTTCAAACTTCCATATAATCTTAAATGCCTTTCAAAGACAGATGTATTTATTGTTTGACAGTGCTGAACACGAGCGAGCAACTCCTGATTTTGACTGCATTTACAGCTGACGGAGAGCTTTGACAAATGTAGTGGAAAACAAAATCCCTGTGCTACAGCTTATGTCATGCTACTTAAAAGTAGCTGTCAGTTTACAATTTCTAAAGGCCTCAGTTTAGATTTGCCCAGATTTACCGAACCTGCCACTTCATTAACTTGGTCATTTTAAATATACAGTATTGCTGTAACATTTGGTGAGTGACTATACCAACTATATAAAAAAGTAAAACTTCAAAAAAAAAAAAAAAAGAAAGAAACACTTTATACATATATATAAATCGGCAGCAACAATTAAACATAAAATGCATGCTGCTTTCCTGACATTTTCAAATAACTTGTTTTCCTTGGTATGGTTACCACATTATTTTTTGATAATGGGCAAAATCGGCACCCAATTGTAAATTGTCTTTTCAATATAAATCTTTTTTGTAAGGTGATTTTAAGGCAGAATACGTGTTTGCTGCTTGTTGTTTTTACATTGTAATGTATTAACAGAAGGTTCAAATGTGTGAGTGTTCTGTTCAAGTTTTGCAATTATTTATAGTGACGTTTAGACACCTGTGTGGTTGTTTAACTTTACTTTTTAGCTATTTAAATATTTTTTGAGAAACCCAACACTCAACATAGATATTAGAACCTGTGCATAAAGGTAACACATTTGATTAAAATTCATTCAAATATTATTTGAGGAAATGCAACTTTTACATAGTCAAGATGTAGCACCACAACACTTTTCTCACTTATGGGCAGAATTATGGGTTTTATTAAAACATGGGCACGTCAAATATGTAGTATTGATCATTTTGTGTGCAGAAAAGTATTTTGTATTTTTCCATGGGATACTGGTAAATTCACACAATATTCACTTGCAATATATTCCATTGTAGATGCAATTGATTGAATGGCAACAGCTCAATATTACATTTTATCTAAAGTGAAAGTTTACATAATCATTACGCATTGTCAAGTTTGTCATTACTAAAAAAGGAATGTAAATCAGATTTGTTACAATGAGTATTCCTTCAAATCCGTAATCTGATCAGTTGATGAAAAATCTCTTTAATGGATTAAAATAGGGGTTAGTTCTTACATGCATGTACACATAACTGTATATCATAATTGTTTCAAAACTGTTTTTGTTACTTTACCTTCATTGTAATGGACTGTTCGTTATAGTTCTGTTTGTATATTTTTGTACATTTTCTGCACAAATTGGTAAAAAAAGAGATCATGCTATAAGCATTTGGTGCCTTATAGATAAGGATTTAATGGCAAATTTGACAATACTGTCATATGTGAAAATACTGTATATATTGTAAATAATGCCACAGCAACACAGGAGGCCAAATATTTTCTGTAGTACGTTTTTACTTTTTCCTTATTTTGCGAACAGATCAAGCTTTTTGGCTTTTTACGAGTTATGGAAATAGTAGCTTATGGATCTGTTTATGTTCATTAAATTCAAATTTGCCTATTATTTACACATTTTTGTCTTTTTTCCTTATAACTGAAATCAGATGTAAACCCCTAAATACTGCAGAATTGCAGTTCATACACAGAAGTGTGCTGCCTGGCCCCACTCACCTTTGATCAGTTTCCAAATGCAATGCAAATGTTCATTTTTAACTACCATAAAGTGCCTGAAAGAACCGGTGCATGACAATAATTTAGTATACAGTTGTGGAAGATAGAGGACTTTTATTTCAAGTGTCTGTCCTCTGAAGCACAAATAAAAATGATTCCATGTGTTCCTATGATTGTTTTTCTCACAAAATCGTATATTTTACTACTTAAGCCATATCTCTGCAAATCAGTGTTAGGTCAGGTCAATCATTGACTTTAACTGGCCGAAAGCCTGCACATTTGGCACAGGTAAGTCAGACTTTATTTTGATGTTCACCTTTAGACATTCTGTCGACTTGAGTAACATTGCACCAAGGTTCAACTAACTCTCAGAGTATTAGTAGAATATTAGGGGTAGGGGTAGTAGAATAAGGGGTTGGGGTTAGTAGAATAAGTTGACATCCACTTGCAAAGTGAAATCTGCCTTTATTATTGTTGGGGGTTGACTGCTTTTTTTTTCTTTGCATGATTCTGTTTATGGGGTGCAATATTCTGTAACATATATTTGTGTTTTTTTCTTTTTTAAAAAGTCTTATTTTTCATAAACTTCACCTTTATTGTAAGCCGCGCTCTCCTCTGTCCCCTGAACGAGCGGTCGACTTCCTGAGTCTATGAAACCACTCCCTCAGAAACGGGCAGTGGGCTCAGATTGGTTAGTTTGGGCCGGTGTGTGGTGATTGGCTCACGTTGTCCGGATACTTCACGCCCATTACCTTTACGGGCGAAACGTGCCTGCGCTCAGATGTAAATAATGGTGTGAACTGCAGTATCAGTTTGAGGCAGCATCAGACCGAGAAAGCGGCGGTGAAAGAGTCAAACAGAACCTCACCACACACGGCTCTTACTAAACATTTCTGAGTGATAATTTGCTACATTTTTTAACTTTATACACATTTGTTTTACACAATAGCATCTGACTGGCAACAATAGCAACTGACTGGCTACTAATGTTAAACACAAACAGCGTTGACATTAGTTTACGGTCTTGATCAAATAGAAAATAACATCATAAAGCATATACATGAAAAATACGTTTAAAGCATTAGTACTTATACAAAATTCAGGTTCATAATGTTTGTACGCGTTTGTCGTAGACACAAAATAGCACAACTAGTAGCTGATTTAGTAGCTGGTATTTGAAAAAAAAAATAAAACGCAAGGCTACATCTTGAATTATACATGCAAATACATTTAAAATGATGAAGTCTAGCCTACTTACAGGTTGTGGCCCAACAACTGCTGCCTCGGGTTTTAAAGTTGGAACTGCTTCATGTTTTAGTAACAGTTTCTTGTTGAATCCGGTGTTGAACTCGTGGAGATTCTGGAAGCTGTCTTCCGTAAAATGCGCAGCACAAAGAGCTAGATTACGATCATCATTTTCAGGAACATAATCAAACATAAATTGTATCCATTGTTGACGAAGTACAGCGTCCGTGGGAAGCTCGAACACAGAAGACCTGACAGCTGGGTGAACATAACACACTCGACGAGACGCAGAAATATGATCATGCCCTTTTTTGCATTTTCCGGAGGGAGGGTTGATGTAAATGTGTGGGTTAGTGACGTCTAAAACCCAGCTGTAGTCCCAATCGAGTCGTGTTTGTAGGCAATATACTTCCTGATTTTTAAAAGACGATATCTCTGCTTACACTGAAGTTTCAGCGCTGCAACTTTGCAGATAGTGTTCATGCACCAACAGCATTAATACACACTATTTAAAATCAAAAAAGTGAAATTGCAATCAATTGGAAAGTGACCTCTAGCAGCAAAACGTACATACTGTACCTTTAAAATCTAATTTCTGTAGATGTGATCCTACCATATTGACATGAAACTATAAGGTTTACAGTTGAAACAGAATGTGATCGTCTTCTCCTACTCTTTAATCCCATAAAGTAGCATGAGTGAAACAGTAGTGCAAATGAAAACATGGACATTCATACAGCACATCCTAAACTGTGTTACATATGAAGTGATTGTAAAAATAATAATTAAAATGCTTGTAATTGGCTGGTCATCATGAGACTGCAATATAACCTTACTTTAGGCTGGTTATAATCATATAGTGTTTTTGTAACGATTACAAAGTTAAGATCATAAAATCAGTAAATTCCTTTTGCTTTCAGTTCATCTTGTACTCGTTTCAGGTAGTCTGGATCTGGGTAACCATAACTACAAAGACAAAAGCATATTTACAACACTTATGGCTTAAAATTCAAGATTAAACAATGCTGATAATGAAAGGGCTTGTCTGAGATGAGGTAACCACCAGAAAATGTTGACAACACCCAAACGATTTACTTACTGCGTTGGCCCTCCATCTCGAGACGTCTTATGGTGAATGTCATTCCAGGTCACCACATTGTTCTTTCCAGTGGTAGATGAATATCCAATGGTGAAAATGAGTCGCTGGTCAAACGCCCTCCGCAGAAGCTTCAGTACGTTGTTCCCCTCTGTTGAGTCAGGGAGGTAAGCTATGCGGGACGCCCCCTGGTAGTCCATGCCTGGGTTTGGGTGTTCATTCTGCAGAGTATGAGGTAATCAAAAGACTCTGAGGTGTGTAACTGATTGTTGTTATATTGAACAGCTCAAAGCAGAAGAATGTCTTATACTTCAATCATTATTGCATTCATACTTACCCCCTGACGTCCACTTGGTATATGGTAGTTAATTACGATTGTTCCATATTGTCTGTATCCAGGTAAAGAAGAGCTGTCCCTTGAGACAGTCATGGTTCCTACTTTTGGTTGCGTCCCTGTAAGATCGCCGTATATCTCTCCACATATCGGACAGGCTGGTTTCAACTGGAAAGCCGTAGCCAAACAGTCTTTACAAAATTTGTGCTTGCATTTACTTAAAACTGTGCAATCAGGTGTCTTGATTAAATCCAAACAAATTGGACATTTCTCATCTTTGGCTGGGTCCGTTGATTTCTCTTGTTTCACAGGTTGCTTGTAATGTACGTCATCGTCTTTTGTTTTTCTTGGGGTTTGGTGCTGTGGATATATTCTTCCCATTCTGTCCTGTGTGCTCCCATTCAAAAATGTGTCAAATCTTTCAAGCATAATGAAGCTGCCGGTCAGTTCCAGATGCTTTTGATCTGTTTTGATTAAGAGATCTGGAAACTCTGCACTGCAAAGTGCATTAATATTTCGACTGTAAATGTATGTCCGAGTTTGCAGCCCTGTTGCAGTCTTTTGATATAATGTTATAAACTGTTCTCGTGCAAATTGAGCTTGTATGTTCTTACCAGTCTTGGAAGTAAAAGTCACATGACTTTTGTTCTGATTTATGGAAACCCCATTCCTATTTTCTATTATGTGAAGTTCATTAGATTTCTTTTCTTTTATGTAATGCATTATAATTTCATCAACCTGAACTGGTTGAACTTCTAAAGAGTAACTTTGAGCTTGTTCCAAACCTGCTGCAGTGTGGCCCCTTTGACGCATTTCTTCTCGCCTTAGATTACTACTTCCATCATATGAAGGTCGTGTAGTTATACACTTTCTATGGATATCTTCAATATCTTGGAATGACCCGATGGCAACTGTATATCCACCCTCACGTCTAAGTTTCACTGTCTTGCCGTGAAGAATGCTTGGAACTGAATCTGGCGGTATGACTTGATCAATCTTCAGTCTCACTTCAGTAAATATCTGCAATGAATTTGAAAATTAACAGGGCATGTGAAGACAATCAAATGTAAGATTTTTTTAACACCTTTAATTTATCAAACTGTGGCCACTTTTGTCAAAATACAATAAACAGGCTTTAAGAACCTCGTAATAAAGGCTCACCATATGCGCAGAATAGCCAAACTAGCCTAATAATTAAACTGAAACTGTGAAACTTACTGCCCTGACAGTAAGGCCATAAATAATAAAGAAAAACACAGTTAAATGGCTTTTAGCATGACTGTTAACAAACTTACCTTTGGCGGGCTCGCCATCTCTAATAACTACCGATGGCTTCTTTTAGTTGTCAGGGAAATCAATAGTGTCCAGTATACAAAAAGCGAGCCTCAAACCGTCAAGTAATGTGTTTCAAGACAAAAAAAGTATAGGTTACCTTCTTTTCAAAAGAAAAGCTCAATGTAAAGAGTGCTTCTTTTGGTCCAATATCACAGTGTAACTCAGAACAATGTTATTACTTTTTGAACGTAAACGCTGCGCTTTAGTTTCAGTTTTGAAGCAGGAAGTTCATGAACTCATGCGCAGTAATAGGCGCTCAGGGTATGTTCAGGGTTGCCAGATCCCAGAAAAGTGTCCAGGATAAAGCCAACTCAAAACTATTTAGGGGTTTTCAAAGTCAAAGACAGTGGGCCAACACAAAGCGACATGATACTGACGTGTCAATAAATTGAAGCAGGCCTTTTCACCCTGCACACAGCCATTAATTGTCACTTGTCGTCATGCTGGATCTCCTGCGTAGGCCTACCCGACATGGCCTCTCTGTTATAAATGAAAAGAACCATAAAATAAAGTTATGTTTGTTCCGTTTCAAAATATTTGATTTGACTATAGCTAGATTTTTTTTTAAATGTAGGCCTATGTACATTTTTAATTAGTTAATCTGTACTATTTCATTCTAATAATTTACTTAATCGTTTTATTTTATTTGGTAGCCTTTTATTTCACATTTTATTTACAGTATAAAATGTGAGCTATATGGACTGTAGTCAGGTTATACTCAGTCTGAATGGCACACACTGTATAAAGGTCCTACATCATGTATTTTACAACTCACAACTTGTTTTATGGAGTGTTGGTCAACTGTGAGATTTTTCCCTCTGAAAAACATTTTGTCAGCTGAACAATCAGTATGTTGATAAACAACGCATTTAACAAACTGTAATTCTATCCCTCAAAGCCTCGTTTTTATTCCTGTCAGAAACGAATGGTGCCATTTTGACTAAGGTCTGTAGGCCTAAACATGAATAACATTGTCAGTGACGTAGCTGTCATAGCTATAGAATGCTATATCTTAGGCTATACATTTTTGTCCTTTCACTTCCCCAAATTTGCAAGACCATTATTAATAGGCTACATACACTTTTCTATTCATTCACTCTCCTTCTTTCCACAGTCAATCTTATTTTGTCTAAACAAGATTCAATGTGCAATAACTCTACAATGTCAAACTCAATTAATCTCCGTTAAAATTCCAATGTTTCAGTGTTTCGCTTTCAATGTTTTCCAGGTTGCCAGAGTTCATTCCAAGGATTGATGCACATTAGTAAAATTATCTAATTTCATTTTTATTTGTCTAAAAAGAAACTTTTCGCTGACCACTACATTAAAAAAGTACCCCAAAATCTGCAACCTGAGACGGCGTTTTCAAAATAGCCGTCAAAAAGTGTGCTTTCAAAAGTGTGCAGGAAAACATCCTTCCTTTGAGGTCACTGAGAAGCAAGGATACAGTTTTATCACAACTTTTTCTGAGTGTAAACAAAAACAATCTGATACTTGGCAGTTAGACCTATTTAATGTAAAAAAAAAAAAACAACAACAACAAAAAAAAAAACATTTTATTCTTACAAATAATTTAAAAGATCAGTAGGTATTGGTATTCTTATCGGCGGCTTGAAAGCATGGTCTTGTAATGGAAAAAATAATATACCCATTCCTACAAGCCACTCTTAATGGAAGTATTTTTTGTAATACATTTTTTTTAAAGTATAAATGTTCTATATATATTGTGAAAATTACAGATTTTTCTTGATGACAGATGACAGAAAAAATGACAGATCTTTCTGAGTACATTGTAATGCACAGGCTACTAAGGAAGAAGTTAAACAAAATGCTACAAATTAGTCATTTATAAATCATAAAGTCCAAATAATCCACCCTGATTTTAATAGTACCAAAAGTGCAACCAGTAACAATGAAAATGCATTCCTCATTCAGTATTCTATTCAGAATCATTCAGAATCTATAGAAATGCTACTAATGGCTACTAACAGCTGCACTACTTCCTGAACTTAAGCCAGCTCCTTGTTTCCTGTGTGCCATTATTGGCCAAATTGATTAATTCAGGTGTGCCTGACCTCAGTAGTCACGGCAACAATAATCAGACACACCTGAAATAATCAATTTGTCCAATAATGGCAGACAGGAAACAAGGAGCTGGCTTAAGTTCAGGAAGTAGTGCAGCTGTGCATAAAGCCCATTAGAAAAACATTTACAGAGCAGCACCATGTTCTACACACCACAAGAGGGAGTTAGAGGCGCATTTAGTTACGAAGACCGCCAACTCAATATGATTTTACTCTCCTTCCCAGCTATATTTCCCCAGACTCTGTTTTGTCCAAGTACATTTTTGTCATCATCCGACAAGAGTCTACCATATGTTGACCTGAAAATAATTTAATTTTGTGATGGACTGTTAATCTGTCCAGGGTGTCCAGCATCCGCGACCCGAGATGCTGGGATAGGCTCTCTGTGACCATACAGAGGACGAGCGGTTTGGAGGATGGATGGAAATTTAGCTCAATTTAAAATAGCTTTATTTTAAAATATCAAAAAAGCAGAAACAAATACACAAAAACATAGGCTAACCACAAAAACAGACTGACAAGAGAGTTATGGATCTCTCACAGTTGTATTAATGTACAGCTGTAGCTAAAACTATTAGCACAGACAAATTGTGCTTCAGTAGCCTATTTGTAGTAGGTTATTTTTTCACGTTTTAAGTTACACTGGAAAATAACAGTAAGCATTTCATAAGTTGTAAAGGCTTTTATTGGCAGAAGAAAAAGAATTCTTGCAAAGTGTCTTACAGTGTGGCCCTTTCTTCTTTATGACCTCTGCATTTCACTCTGGCGTGTTGAATATCAGCTTCTGGGTCAGATCCTGACTGACAATTTGTGGATTTCTGCTTGTCCCCTGGCCTTTTGAGGATTGATCACAGGTTCTCAATGGGATTAAGATCCTGGCCACAGATCCAAAATTTCAATGTAATAATCCTTAAGCCACTTCATTATCAATCTTGCCTTGTGAAATGGTGCTTTATTACGCTGGAAAATACACAGTTCATCATCAAATTGCTCCTGAATCGCTGGGAGAAGTTACTCTTGCAGGACGTTTTGATACCATTTTTTTGGAGGAGATACATCCTGGCAACAATCCTGGCAATTGGCTGTGTGTTAATGTATCCAATGTGACGGCCCATGGGTTTCTGGTTTCTGTCAGGATGCTTGGGTTTGTCTTTGTGTTTGCAGGGTGAACTTCTGGGTGAAGTGGTGCTGAGGCCATCACATACATCGGAGTCAGCTGGCCACTGTCTCTAGATGGCATAAAACCCGCCCCTTCCTGATTGGCCTGCACCAGTCTTCCGCATGATACTTATAGTTCCTGGAGAATTTCAGTCGGTTTTGATGTATTTCTAGGAGAAAGGTGTCATCTTTGCTGCCCTTCTTGACACCATGGCTGCCTTTGCCTCACTCACTGTGCGTGCAGATTAACTCACACCGGTGTTGAGCAGATCTGCACTATTGGTGACACGATTCAGTGGCTGGAAGACACTGTTCGGATACTGGCTGGACACTCTGGGACATCCCGAAGTCTCTCCTTGAAGTGCTTGATGATTAATGGTTCTTTCAGGTGCGATATTCTTTGCAGCAGTTTCCTTGCATGAGGTCATTTTGATGCAAAACAACGATGGCTGCGACGTCTTTGAAGCTAAACACTGATAACACAAGAACACATTGAATGATTTAAGCAACACTGACCATCTTCTTCTCAGCCATGATATTTTCTTTTTTTGTTTGTTTTTGGATTTAAGTTAAATTCTACTCCATTAAAAAGATGTGAAAATGTTCCTTCAGTTTGAGCAAAGAAGCTAAAGTGAACTTCACTCTCGATCCACAAACCTAAAAAAACAAAAACTTAGTCAGTGCTACTGTACACTGAAAAAAACATGTAGGCTATGCATGATACCGACATAATATTGAAAACAGGACAGCAGCTAAACCCTTTAACATCACCACCACCACCACACATTCAACAGAAGCCCACATTGTCGGAAACTCTTCCACCAAAATATAACAAGGACACACCAGAACCTCTGCCCAGTGCCTGACCCAAACAACACCGAACACTGCTAAATAATCAGTCCCTTTAAATGGATTTAAAGACTAAAAATCGGAATTAAACTGATTGTTAAAAAAAATCCAGAGAATAGACTTGTGAAGTTCTCAATAGCAGGCAAGAGATGCAGACTTTCAGACGTGCACCAGAAAATGTTACATAATAGCCTAACACTAGATGGCAGTAGAGTCATTTAAAATAACTTGCCGAACAAAGCGTCCTCTTTTTGCTTGATCGCTGGATGGCAGAAGAGTTCGCGCTTGTGACAAATCAATAACACCCGATCTGCTTTTTAGCCCCCCAAAAAGGTTGCAGTTAGACTTTCATTTCGACAACACGCATCAAGCTAATTCATTCCAAAATCGATTGTTACAACACCTTCTTTAATGTTTTGCTTTTCTGACCAGGGGGAAATGTAAGCTAGCACTTGCTTCATGCCACAGGCTCCTCACACGCAGACACAACTGTCACCCCAAACCCACATTTCTTCTACACTGCCATCTGCTCTTTGGCTTCATTTGCATTACACTTAAGATTGTAAATTGGCGGTAAAATATATATTTTTATGCGTTTAAGTTTTTTTTTTTTTTTTTTTTTTTTTTCTTGAATTTCTTAAAGGGGACCCTAATTGGAGTGAGGCTTCACCATTGAAATGCTCCTGTCGGATGTCACACAATCGGCCACCTGCACACGACACAAATTATGTGTCCGTACAAGACGACTTGTCAACGACTGTTTGGGACATTTGTGAAAACAGGAGGACAGCAGCCGAACGGGGCTCCCGTTCATCACAGTATGTAGCCTATTCCTGCCTCTCGAGAAAGTAGAGATTTTGCTTCTGAGTCGGGTATAGCTTCATCTTGCATTAAACTTCGAGATTTTGTTCGCTTATAATGTTTCTAAGTTTTCGTTTGGAAGCGCTTTTAGTTAGACTATTTTTAACCCCAGTTAATTTCATAATACGCACGAAACTGTTTAAATTAAAACGACTCAATATTTTGTACTTTCTTCGACTTGATTTTGCGACTTAATTTGTTTAGGTTTTAAAAAAAATAGATTTTTTTTTTGACTATGCTGTGAAAAAAAATATAATGTTGTTTATTTCCCCCCACTCTAACAGTGATAGACTATTTTGCTTATACGTTTCTCGTTATTTAAACATCTATGTCTGTTTAATAATAGCCTAGGAGTTTTTTATCTGTTGCTCTTTATTCTAAATCTATTAATATCCAGAAATTATTTCGTTTGTATTCACTTTGAAAATATCAAAATAAAACGGTAAAATAGCACGGCGTTATAGAGCGCGCATAATATTTTTTGTGGAATAGCCTACGTTAAATAGCTATTAATAGCAGGTCTAATAGAATGGCTAAATAATAATATATTTTACAAGTTAAGAGTTAAAGAATACTTAATATTAAGGTTCATATTATTAGAAATAATAGCTATTCAAATGATTATCAAATAAAATGTGAATAGCCAATTGTATTTTATGTTGTTAGCCTATTATTGTTATTATTATTATTCATTAATCTTCATATTAAAAAAAATATTTGAGTTTTAGTCTTGAATAGCCTACTAGCTACAAAAAACTTTTATTTAAATTAAATTAAAATAATAAAGTTTAAATGATAGTTGTTGATTAAACAACAACAATATAGGCTAATAATAATATGCTAATGGTTGCCTATATTTCTTAACAATAATTAGCCTATATTGTTGTTGTTTAATCAACAACCATCATTTAAAGTGTATTATTTTAATATAATTTAAATGTTGTATTTTGATTAAACAACAACAATAGGCTAATAATAATATGCTATGTTATTTATTAACAATTATTAGCCTATCTATGTCTCTAGCGTGTTCTACGGTAGGCTATAGCCTACGCAGTGTCCGCATTAGAAAAGGAACATGTTCTGTTCCATTTGAACCATTATTTACATTCGTCCTGACACGCTGGCAGATTTATGTCTCCCTCATATCGATTTGCGCAAAATGCTGGAAATCACAGCGTTGCTAAAATCAAGACACTGTGTTTCCAAACGCATGCATCACTGCGGAAAAGATCAAGCACTGCCCCAGTCCAAGCACATCCAGCCCGACAGAACAAGTCCTCGGATAGGACGGATCTCAAAGAGGCCACCCGTGTGGATTTAATGGCAGTGAAAGTATTATGTGGAATCGGATTGAGGGAGATCTAGACATCTGTCAAAAGCAGCCAATAGAATGTACATTAGTAATATTGAACCAAGAAAGACGTCGGCAGATCGGGGAGGATTAAGTACAATTCATAATCTGATCACGAAAACTCGGCTGCTTGAAAGCATAGACTACAGGCCGACATATACAGATCAAGATGCCCTTCTGTGTGATATTATTCACAACCCTGCAGCCTAATGTTATCGCGGACTGGGAGACCGTCGTCTATACCTCCAAACCATTTTCTGTACATAAATGACATCAGAATAAGGTTACTTTCCATAGTCAAATATTAGAAATAAAATGTAGCTAGGATATAATTTGATCTATTTATTGACACAGAAACTAAATTTGCTATCAGAAATAAGTTTTTATTTTTGCACATAATGCATAACAATATTTTTCTACAAGTCCATGATGACCTCAAAGAAATCACACCAGACTAAATATTGGTGTCAGACAATGGATCGTATAAGCGGGATAGACAACAGACTGCAAAGAGGGACAGCTAATCTGATCTGAATATGACAGGGGCAGTGCGGTGGGGTGGTTGGGGGGCTGCTTAATTATGTTGTTGTTTTGCCTTGCTGTCATCACCCCCCCCCCCCATATGAAAAAGAGGTCCATGTGAATAATTGAGATAAGTATACATATTTCTGTGTTTTGAGTTTTCTTTCTGAAGTCAGCCAAATATGCCCCATAGACATGCTCTGTTAAAGATGCAATATTGTTACTCCTATGCTGATAAAAACAAATCGGTATTTGCCATGTTTTGGAAAACAATGCTATTAGGACTTGTTTAGCATGATAGGCTTATTATTGTGCATCTTTTGAACAATTTACTTAATAATTCAGTTAACTCTTTTTGAAGCACAACAGATTTCTGTTTCGTGATGATTAAAATGTGTGAAAAACAAGACAATACTAGCCTTTACATGTATTTGTATTGAAAACACAGACTAATGTGCATTACCGAATAACATGCCATTTGTCCAAATGTTTCACGTTAGATTCAGGTCAAAGTGAGGAGTGTATAGATTATGATGGACATTTTTAAGCCTATGAGGACTCAAAATGCTGTGCGCTTAAAGAGCTGCTTAATGTAAATACAAACGAGGCAAACATCTGAGGATCATCCGAATCCCATATATTAAACTGAGCCGGATACTTTAGTAAACTAAGGAAGAGATCCAAAGCCTATTAAATCTAAGAGAAGTAGCCTTGAGTTTAGGCAAATCCATCTATATGATTGTTACCTTGGGAATGGCTTGAAACATTGTTGCGTGACAGGAGACATACCACAAAGGAGCAGTTTTCCCTGTCAACCTGTAATGTGACTGTCAGGGTTAGCGTTGTTATCGCTCTATCTTAGAATGTCTATATAATTTGATCCCGAACGATGAAATATGGAAGATTCCCATGATTTCCATACTTGAAACACCTTGTTTGAGAATCTTACATTTTCAACCTCCTCCTTTATGTGCTAAATTTCAAAGCCAACAGTGAAGATGCATGTGCTTGGGAAAGAGAGAGCAGCATGGCAGTGGTTTGGATTTTGAATCACCTGAGAATGACCCGTGAGCTTTGTTTTGCTCAGAATGCTGGGTCTTCAGAGGAACCACATGCTATTTCTGGCTTCCACCTACAGCCATCAAAACATCTCACACAATGGGCCTTAACAAAATATGAATGCCAGGGAGGTCAACACTGAATGATGCCACATATTACCCAAAATAAATTCCTTTCAGTAAGTAAAAGGAAATGGAAAGAGACACCGCAGTGAAGTAAGAGGATGTATGCACACATTTTGAGATTTTGAAAGCCAAACCAAATTTAGAGATTTTTTTTTTTAGATATATAAACAAAAGATCAATCTTGCTTAAAGATCAATATTGCTCCATTTCATCTCAGGAAGTTTGGGATATTGATTAAGCAGACTTGAGTGGACATGACTCCTAAGTGTCAGAGAAAGGCTAATCATTCTTCTCTGGATAATTAGTTGACTTAATTATTGTTCATTATGAAAGCTCTGTGTTACTTCCAATGTAATTAGACAATCATTATGGCTCTGATTAACAGACGCGGTTTCATTTTTTTTTTAAATTAACCATTATTAATTAGTATATATTAACAGAATATATTAACACAAATAAATCTACACTTTAACAAAATTGCATTCGATCAAATTAACTTATGTACACATCAAGTTCAGCAAAGTGTGCATTTTCTTTTTAATTTTGCTCAAATGAGCTCATTCAAAACTCAAAATATGACACTAATTTTTATAACACTAAAAGGTTATAGTCCTCGGGTGTCCGGTTAGCTTTAATCATATATGCATTTGCATTTGTCGAGAGTGTTTCTCTCATTTGTTTCAAAATCATCAGACTAAGTATAAAATGTAAAGTGAAAATGGCTGATGCAGAAATGGTGTCTGGCTCATGCAGAAGTGCTATTACTGCTGGACTAATTATGTATGTGTGCACAGAACCGTTGAATCTGAAATGTCAAATGGAAAACTGGATGATAGTGCAGGGCTTTTACTGATATGTTCTTAATATCTTACTTCTACTCTCAACTGTCTTTTATATCTATATCATCACGTCAAGAAAAGACTGAAATCACTGTTTATCAAGATAATTTACAATTGATATAGAATATGTTACATTCTATTATAATGAACATAATTATATTATAATGTACATTTTACATACTATTATCTTATATTATTATCTTGTATTCACTTTAAACGGTGTACTTATGATTGAATGAACTGCCTTAAAATTTTGCATTGCTCTTTTAAAAATAAAGACAAATGTTTGTTTGAGCGGACTGCATTACAGAAATGCCACCCTGCGGCAAAGGTCATTTATTTACTAAATAACACATGTATGCTTTAAATGTCTTACATATCTATAACAAACAACAGTATTAAGGTTACATTGGATTAATGGATGGCAATACATTAAGTCATGTGCGTATGTTGCTGTCTACTCTCAAAGTCATGTCAACGGACAGATGAAGGCAACAGCTGGATGTGAGACATAACAACTGGCTATCAGAGGAGCGGTGGGAATGAACACTGTCTTGATCCTCTCTTATGGCATGTGAGGGTTTAGAGGTGGTCAACAACTGGACTTCCCTGTTTCAAAAATATTTTCTTTTTTTAATTCATTTTCCTACACACACACAGCCAGGATATTGGGTGAACTATCCTTTTAAAAGACAATCAAATCCTGAGAGATTATAATATATATCTGAGCACAGCCTGACACAGAACAGACATCCTCCTGTTGGGAAAAAAAGGACTTGCTCCTCACCCCTGGCTTCTTATCCCATGTTAGAAAAACTTGAAGCAATTGCTTTAAGGTGCTGAAATGACATGCTGACAAATGTTATGTTTAGACTAATAGTTAAGACAGTCTGTGGGGGGAGCTGTACATGTCCCTCTGAGTACGCTGGAGACACGTTTACAAATGGACTTTCCCCTGATGACAGCTTTTAAGTAAAGGAGATCAGTAAGACTGCAGATTGTCTCCATAGTAACTTCCACGAATTAAACACCTGAAAAGAATGAAAGATTACTGGGGCCTCTTCCTCTCTTTCGGCCTTTAAAGCGGACCAAATCATGACAACCACCACAGGAAGTCGTCTTGGGAAACTTTTGACATTCTCTCTGCAGTGGTTTATAAAATGGCTTATGAGACATGTAGGATGCCAGTGTTTAGGAGAACAATATGAATAATATGGAACTGTGGATATTGAGACATAAAACAGCTTTTCATATTTAGTTTTCTTTCTTTATTTTTTATTTATTTAAAATAAAAATATAACATTATACCCTCCCCCAAGTAATTCTTGAATGCTTGCTTGCTGCTCGTTTCATTTGATAAAGATGAGAATTTTAAAGCATTTTCTACAAGAAACTGCACATCTTTCCTTTCCTTCCATGATATTGTGGCTCTTGTTCTTGGTATGTCCTTTCTGCTACTGAATTATACAAACTTTGTAGACATTTCTATAGAAAGAAAACAGGCTTTTCACCAACAAACAGTTGTATATATTTCTTTTTCACAGGTAGCTTATATACTGTAAGATGTGTTTCTGCCTGTGATGCAAGAGACATTCAATCTGGGAGACTGTATGTATGTAAAAAATGAAATACTTTCTAGCAATGGCTGGTATTAAAAAAAACAAAAAAACTGGACAAATGCATGAATGACCTTGACAAAAAAAAAAAAAAAAATACTTAGTCCTGTCAAAAGGGATATGCTTTAAGAGGTGCAGTCGAAGAGTTACTGCAGCTGATGCTGTTGTTTTTTTCATAAGTGGCTGCCTGCCATGCAGAGACCCTCATTTGTTTGTCAGGTCTCATCAACACAAACTCAGACACTCACACTCTGACCATTCATACGGCTACAATGTTACAGAGTCTCTGATATTTCCAGGAGGATGTATATATGAATTGATGAGGTCGATTGTAAATCAATCTTATAAAATCTCTATAACAGTTCCTGTTTTTGGAAAAACTGCATTGTGATTATGTAGAGATTAAATAAACTTAGAGCATATAACAGAATAACCTCATGAAAGATCATGTTTTTTTTTTTTTAATTTATGATATTTGAATTCATAATCAACAGCAAAGTAGGCGAATGACATGCTTTCAAAGCAACTCTAACTAAAACTGTATAGATGCAGCAAACAGTCGTGTCAATCAAAAATTCAAAATCCATTAGCAACCTTGTGGCCCACTACATAATGAAAACACACGCTCACTTTTGCCAGAGTCAGATAAAAACATCACTTCAAGTCTCTCGGGACAAGAAGAGCCATTTCATGTCTGCATGAAAAGCAGAGTTGTGGACATTTGAAATTATTCTTTAATTAAGAGATATTATGTGTGCCACACATTGAGATATTTCCATAAGCACCATTGTGGATGGGTGTAAACCAAACTGTGCTTGAGTGAGTGCGGTGCAATTATTGTGAAGGTTAGGTGTAGCACAGGGGGGTCAGCATCATGGCTGGCTTTCTTTTCAGACCAGCACTTTAGATGAACTGTTGCCATGATCTGAATTGCATTTAAAAGGAAGGCCTTAAATCAGTGTTGCACTGTAGTTCCTCCGCTGGCACAATAGCCATGCAACTGTTGTTCTATTATGCGTAAAATATAATAATATCATTATGCAGGTGCCTCAACTATTAGAAGTGCTTCACAGAAACACGAATCTTCTTGTAACACGATCAATTTGTTTCATGCAGGAAGAAAGTGAACACGCTCCGAGTCCCTGAAGGTGCTAACTGAACACGAGTCTTTTCCAGGGCAGCACCTGGAGACTCTGTTTGTGACACGCTGTTGCCCATGGCTGCCTTCCAGCAGTGCTTCTTCAGGGATCCCAGCATGTAGAACAACCGCCTCGGATTCTTCAGCCACGCGCCGCCTGAAACTTTAATGCTGACACGAGGAACGAGTTGTCCAGATGTGAACAGGGAATACCTCCGTGATACGGACAGTAATCCCACCTCCTGCGAGTGTTGTACGCAACACTCAAGACATAGGGAGTGATGACTGCTTGAGTTAATTTCTCTTACTTTTTCTGTACTGTTTTGCCAAATGACAAGTTTCATACCATCTGCTTCCTTTCCCCTGTTAATAAGTTTTCCCAGCCAGCTGAGTGGCCACTCAATTATTTAGTACGGCGGGGCCGCTGTCAGATTCACATCCATGCTTCCATGTCCATCTCACCGAGATACAGCCAAGGATGTTCATCACACTGTTAAAAAGATATAATGTCAAAGCACAAGCACAATAATGAATATACTGGCTTTCACCAACCAAATTGTTTACAAATTACAAAATCCTTTTCAATGTGATCTATGAAATGTATGTCAATTTAATGCATGTATACTGTATAGGCTATATTTGATATCAAACCATTTGACACTATTAAAAATATTCTAACAACTATTATTATAAATATGATCAAATCATTCAACTAATTAAGTTAGAAATCATTTTACAATGATCTTTACATGCTCAGTTTATGAAGGCTGTTTGAATATGAAATATCAAACTATTTGAATATCTATTTGCAAACAATCTTTTTATTTAATGTAGCCTATTATTTATGTAAAGATCATTATTAAAAGGTATTGATAGTGGGGTGAAACGATACACGTAGCCTATTCGTATTGAACTGATTCGCATACGCAATAGGCTACGCATTACAAACCGAACGATTCGTTGGACCATTTTTCCTACTGACCCAAAACCATCACAACGTTGTGCAACATCAAATGGCACACAATGAAGGTGGAACTAAACTCATTATTTTGTGCTTCACGGACCGTTTATCAGTTTGAACCAATGCCAGTCTTTTTGGTGTCACTTTGACAGCAAATAACTTTACATCTGAGGCGTCCCAAGACCTATTTGTCCATTATTTATTTCTAAAGAAACACGACAATGTAAAAGGCTCCATTACTATCTTACGTTATGGCCCCGTTGAAGCAGTTTTTGTAAAAAATAACGATTGTGTCATAACGAATCGACTCTCCGTCGCACAGTAATGAAATTACCGTGTAGACAAGAAGCTTGCAGGCAATCGGGGAGATGTGGAGGCATAAAGTCTGATAAAGTCAGGGGAGAAGCCCATAGAGAGTCATAAGGTTGCGCCTGCTGCTAGCTCATGGACAGCTAATACTCACTCTCTTCATCTCTGTGAGATTCGGAAGGGAATTATTCAGATTTCACTCGGCACAGCTACTAGAAGACATACAGGCTGCTCATGTGCAGGTTCAGTTTGAGCTTGCGCAGTACGCCGGGCGATCAGATTTTAAAGGGCTTCAATTTTCTCCATTGAAATCAATGAGGTCGCTGTGTCCATTTCTTTTACTGTCTATGCGTTACACGCTGATTTCATGCAGCCGTTAATTTGAAATCGAAATAAAATTAAATGAGATGGCGTATTGTTGAGTGTAGAAATGTAGAAATTTGTTACTCTAAGAATGTATACATTTCTTTCATACTTTATACAGTGAAATTCATTTATAAATATATATATATATTTAGATATAGTTCAGAAAGTAAAAAAAGAAGCAGGAACGAACTATATACATATCCTATATTGGATATTTAAGGTTCTATCAGCGATTTCAGGCCCAAACAAAATTGATCACATTTATCTAATCTTTCCTAACGATCCGCTTGCTGCCTGCCCCATAAGCAGGCTGTCAGAAAACGCGTCTCTGTAGGCAGCCTAGGCTATGAGATCTGCACACAAAAACAAATAGGTACAACCACCACTCAAAATCAAAATAACCAGTGTTTTAACCAATCACCGGACAGAAGAGGGTTTTGTTTGTTTTTGCGCTCGTTCACAGCGCCTGAACGCGAAGTCGGAGCTGAAAAATAAGCCAGCGTCTATATCAACAGAACATGGAAGAGGCAATCCCCAAGAAGAGGAGGATTAGGGCGAGGGAATACCGTCGTTTTAATAATTATCGGGAAGGCTTTTGAACGGTGGAAAGAGCTCAAAGAATTGATTTTTTTTTTAAATTGCGGACGCCGAGGTTGCAGTGTTTCTTCTGGACAAGTGAGTAGATTTTAGTGCTGGCTTTTTGTGTGTGTGTGTGTGTGTGTGTGTGTGTGTGTGAAAATATAGTTCTTTAATAAATATATCTAGCGAATATCAGATTGTGGGGATTTAGTGTATGAGTTGGTTTGTAATAGGCCTATGTGTCTACTTTGTTGTGTACTAGCCATAACATTGTAGCCTATTAGCAATAACATTAGCCTACAGGACTAACTTTAGCCGAATAATAATAATAAGATATTATAATATTATTCCAAATAGCTGTTGTTACCATGAGTTTTACCCATAACGTTAGATCTGTAGAGCTGATTCTGGTACTTTATACAGCTACTTAGTGAAGCACCAGCTGTATGATATGACTCGACTGCAGATTTTATATACATACTTTGTAATACAAAGTAGCCAAGTTCACATTTTACAGTTCACAAAGTGAGCCATCATTGAAGTAGACCGTCATTCTGAAAATAGTCTGTTTTTGTCGCTTTAAGAAATGCATATGATCATTTTTTTTTTCATGATGCATGAAATGGGTGGGAGGGGCGAGCTAACTTGGTTTGTTTGGGATCTCGCCACAAACAGAAGTGGCGTTAGGCTGGTTCAACCAGACTCTAGTACATTTCATTTGTACTGAAATAAAATAAAATTGAGCGGAAGTGCGTAGGAGGGCGCAGCCAGGCTAAAGTGGCGTTACCCACAATCGCTGATCCACTAACATCCAATAGTGTAAATTGTGGCAGCAGCTTCTGGTAAGGCATTGTTGTTTTATATGTACTTCCGGGGTTCTTCCCACCTGAGCCTCGCTTTCGATTTCAAAATAGCGGCTGCGTGAAATCAGCATATTAGACAACAAAGAATGCATATTGAAAAGAAGTGAAAGCCAATAGAATGTTACATTGCAACACCAGCGCCCAGCAGCGCTACGCTTCCACCATTTTGGGGTGAAAGCGACTCGGTAGTCCAGTGATTGCTGTTCACATTCTTCTTCTTTGGGATCAAACTATTGTGCCATGAATTAGGCTATTTACAGGCTTTAAGTCCAGAAATTAGTGACATTTGCCATGGATTTAATGTAGGCCTAGTAACTGTAAACATGGAAATTTGGCAGAAATAGTAAAATGCTTAATTATATCAAACATCCTTTCCCAGCTCTTCAAAACTGAAATATGATGTTTTAACAAGTATTATACATTATTTGGTCATCTTTCAAAGATTCGCCCCCATTTACAAATTCTACCCCCATTTATAAAACATACATTTTGAAGATTTAGGAAAATTCACATTTATTTAAAAAAATCTTTTAATGAATAGGAAATTTCTCTGGCATTTTTTTTCTTTTTTGCTTATCGAAAACGCACCGAACCGTGACACCACCGTATCGTATCGTATCGAACCGAACCATGAAATTTTGTGAACCATTACACCCCTAATTATGAACACCTGTAGCCAGTTTTAACCAATTCACTCAAATGTCTTTACTAAACCTTTGAACCTTTATGGTTATGATCAAGTTTAATTTGCAAAGAGAATTGCATCTTAATATAAAATCCACATCATCACCAAAGGTGTTATGGTTGCTTTTGACATCTCATCAGTATTCGCAAATAAATATTCATAGAAGATGTTCTTAATGTGAAAGTGGATTTAGAGTGATATGATGTTTTTCACTGAACACTGCTCCACTCTAAAGTCCTCTGCCAGAATCATTGCTAACGCTGCCAAGCCCTTTATTGTATTGGCTCTTGCCGTTGTGAATTGTGATCTGAAAATGGTGCTGTAAAAAGCCAGGACCTTTGATGTGTTGTGCTAATTTGATTACCATATTACACTCTTCTGTTTGCATGCACTTTGCCATGTGTACCTCATAAAAGCAAACACTAAACTGCCTTTACATGACAGAGAAACAACACAGCATTGTACACAAAGGACTACTAGTAGTATTGAATGAGAATGGAACGCAAAAGGAATACAATGGATGATGAGAATGATTTATTATTGTTGTTGATGCATGTGTTGTTGTATGTTTAGTTCAAACTGCCCCAACAAACACAAACTCATGCCAATTGTTAGGTTGTTACCCTTGTTGGTGTTTTTTGAGGCAGCGTGAAAATGACAGTTACTAAATGTTTCCCAACATTTGAAATCCAACAATCAACACGAAATACTAACACACTGAGCCAACCGTGTTTGTAGATGCAGTGTTAACCAGTCTGTATACGAGATGAGAGAAACGAATATTGTTATAGTTGTGGTGGACTCTGACATTCTTTTATATTTAGAACAATTTTTAAACTTTATCATACACTTCTCGTGTGTTTTCTAATTAAAACGAAACAACTGAGTAAGTGTAAAGATTCAAGCATATACATTCTAAAAGTAAACAAATAGTTAATTAATTTGTAGTTCTTCTGGCCTGTTTACAGCAAGGATGATAACTATAACGAGAACAGTATATAGTTTTAAAAATGGTCTAAATATAAAAGTGCAGAGTCCACACACCACAACTATAATGAAAACGGCACAGAGAAACAATTATGTTGCAATCACATTAAGAATTTTTTTTTTCCAGCTGATGAAAGATCAATGAAAAACAATGACACCCAATCAGAATCCACCAGATTTTAAAATGTCCGTTCAGGATAACTATAACATGTCATTGTTTTTATCGTTCATCAGCTTGAACAAAATCATTCTGATTCCAAAAATATTGTTTATTTGTGCCGTTATTGTTACAGTTGTCGTCTTTGGTGTGAACACCAGGGCCTTAATGATCTTGAGCATTTAAAGCGGCAGATGCGTGCATAGTGGACACTATATATTTATCGTTATAGTTATTTTTATATTTACCATATGAACAGTCCTTTTCTTTCAGAATTTGAACTGTGGTATGACATTATCGTTGTGTGTGGCTTTGTGTCTTTGAGAACAATTTTCTGCTTTTTTGGTTTAGCTAGCAAGTTTGGCTTGCTTTCAAAGCTCGCAAATGCTATCAAAACTTGAGATATTACCACTCTTACTTTTTAAAAAACCCCATCCAGAGACTGTATTTCTATCTCCCTAAAATGGTGAGGGAAGATCACAACGCATGAATGTTTCCTTATCAATTTTTAATCATGCTGCCCCAGCAATTCTGTCAACAGTGATTCACAATAAACTACAACCCCTGACATATTCCCTCTTTATGACATCTCTGATCCTTTGCCATATGGAGTTTCTTTGACCTTGAAGTAAATATTGAACATGTCAGTCTATGCAAAGACAAAGGCTTACATTTATACATTTGTTTAATTTATTGTCTTTAAAAAGATATTAATCCAAGCTCTTAACGTATACAATACAGACATACGTATACAACACAATACAGTATACATTAACGTATACAATACAGAAAAATTCTGCATGTGAAAAAAATATATGCTGAAACAATACTCTAAACAACTGGGTTCATTCAAGTCAAAAATATTAAAAATGTTTAAATTAGGCTATACAAACAGACAATAGATAATAGTTAATAACAGTAATATATAATAGTTGTTGTTCAAGTAATAGTGTCTGTTGCATAAAATTTCATAAAAAAAAACTGGCAATAGAACATGAAATAACAATTAAAACGACAACACTTGTGAAGCATATCATCATTAATTGTAACATAATATGTGAATCCCTGTGTGTCCCTCACAGTTCTAATTACAATGGCAACGGTCAACACTGCCATGTAAAACATTTATCCACTCAGACTCTAGCGGAGAGAAAATCTGACCGTATTCTTTATTCAAATCTCCCAGGATTCCACATTCTGGCTCATATTGTAACAGGATGTGACACGTAGTCTGCTTTAATCAGCGTTTGAACTGGCAAGAGAGCCACGGCTGGGAAGAGGGCACCACCACCATCGCTTACTGAATGCCAATTGAAGAATGACTGTAAAAGGAAATCAAAATAGTAATGCAAAACAAGCAAACAAAACACACACTCACACTATATATCTATCTGTATATATGTGTATAGTAAATGGGGGGAACATTTGGATTAGCTGAGAGAGCAATGGAGAAAGAGACAAAATGAAACAGACAGACAAAAACAGCCACAGAGAGGGAGTCAGTCTCTTGTGACCTACATGAAAGCAAAGGGAGTGTAGCTGTGCCTCGCTACTCCTGGCTAAATGCACTCTCATATTAATATTTTAAAATGCCGTAATGTGACGGTGAAACCCTCAGAGGACAGATACATCAATTTACCGGGGCCTCGGCTTCGGGAAAGAGAAACAGGGATAATTTTCCATTAGGAGAAATTGTTCATTATGTGCAGCTTCTTAAGAACACATAAACCAAGTCCCCTCTCTCACTTGAGCTGCAAATCCACACTTTTGCGTGAATGGAGACATTGCCCCAGAGCTTTAATGCTCCCGGGTCATTAGTACAAAAAGGTTTGTTGTGCTGTTAAATCTGCTGCATGTTGCAGTGATCAATCAACATGAAAGGGGCTTCCCACTAAGACCAGATCACTGTAAATAAATCAATTAGGCCATGAGAGTCAAGCTTTTATCAGAATTGTTGTCGCACGCACACACATCTGAGGGCTTACAGATTCAATCAAGCAGTGTTCAGGTAAACATTCCTGTTCAGATGCTACTCAACACATATAATACATCTGTAAAAGCATGATGCTGGGTTTATTGCTCAATATTTTAACCATAAAATTACACCTCCAACATGCATGGAGAAAATGGGCTTTATACACTCGGCTATTAAGGTATAATATTCTACAATATACAGAATTTATAAGTTAGTGTGTATTATTACTGTTTAGTAGCAAGTATGTTGTTGTTGTTTTTTACATAAAACATTACATACTTTTCCAAATTAAGTATTTAAGCAGTTTGAAGTATTTATAGCTAATATGACGAACAACATTACGTTTGAGGGAATCTAGTTTTATATATCCCCTTAAAATCACCTTGACACCAGTTAAAAAATAAAGGAAAAGTGAAATTAGTTTTGAGCAAGTTTTCAGGCTTTAGCCTCATCTATTCGCAGATGCCATTTGCTTTGGCATCTTAGTTTTAATTTAAATTTTGTAATTAAGTGTTCAAATACTTGCAGGTCCCTGTGTATAGAAAAAAAAAAATTAAATTCGCATTTTTACAGAACATTCCAATTCATTTTAAATTAACATTCAAAGCTAAACTAATAACTGTTCTTCTGTACAAAAAAAAAAAAAAAATCAGCACATATAAATGCTTTTCTCTTACTCCAGCCAATATTGTATGTCTTCCCACAGCTAATAAGTTGCTCTTGATGATTCTTTTTCAAGTATTCATCCTCTTCTTTTGTTCTCGTTAAACTGATTTGCATGTCATTGAGTTTATACACAATGCCCTAATGAGAGATTAACGAGTCACTCAGTAATTATCATCAATTTCATAATTACATGTAGTAGTGTGGCGTAATGGTCTGCCCAGTACGAGGAGGGATGAATGTCTATTCTGAATGTTTATTGACACCAGTGAAAAAAACTCAAAGCAAACATTTCAATCTTTCCAACGGTCAACACTGCTGGAGTCACAGTTGCTTTAGTTACAACAATAACTGTGATGACTCTTGGTGGACAACGTTAATTGACTGATGGACACTCGTCTAACAAAGGAAAGAGAGAGCACATAAATAAATAAACATATCTTGTTTATTAGATAGATTAGATTTGTTTATTAGATTAGATAGAAATGATATTAAAAAATTAAATATAATTATTTCAGTTTAAAGATATATGATAAAAACTTTAAGTCCAATTTTTAGACAACAACGTTCAGTATGATAACATTATCAATAATTAAATCGCGGCAAACAAGGACACATTGCAACCTGCCGAACCGACTGTCAGCCTCCCCATGACATCACGCTTTCCTCGAAACACAATTATGTAGCCAAAGGTAAACAGCCACACTGAGGACCTATGCTTCCTTTTTTTTCCTTTCGCTCAGTCACCAGATGGTTCCATTGAGGGAAAGAAATCACTTGCATGACTTGGCTGTCTGCTTGTTCTATTTGCTTACTACTCAGAGACAGGGTCGCAATGAAGTCTCTAATGGTTATAAAACACCTGCTCAGCCAATCAAACAAACAAAACGCAGGGGGGGAATGAAAGCAAAATACCTATGTGATCAGGTTAAAAGGGCTGCTGGCCACGAGGGCTGCAGATGAGACAGGAAGCACAGGCAGATGTTCCACGTATAGAGGCACGAGTATTTGACCTTACCGCCACAAAGCGGGATACAATCAGATCTACAAGATAATAGATAATTGGATATTTGTTATAATAATGGGTATAATAAAAACCACTGTTGAGCAAAGAGGCTTGTTGGATGATGTGGCGTAGAATTTCAGGAGAGTGCAGAGATTAGGAAACATTAGGAGTCCGGGAACAATGGGTTATTTATAGAGCCCCACGTTCATGGGTAACATATAGTTAGGCAAAGTGACTGTGAAACATTTATCTATAATATACAGCATGTTGAAAATGGGATGTTTGTCTTAGAGAATGCAATATAAATCTTGTTTTTTGTCATCTCAAATGTCAACAATGCAGAAGATTTTTGCAATATGATGAACATTTAAATGTATAACCAACAATTAAAAAGCAAATAACCCTCTAAAGGTAAAAGCTTTCTTCACAGTTCTGACCATTTTTCCTAAGCATTAAATGTACAAGCCAATTCAAAATGAATATAATATATTTAGTAACGCGTGGCGAAAATTAAACTTTTGCATCAAATGTTTCACTTCAGAATCATTACTCTCATTTATTGCTCATCATAACAGACAAATGCTGTTGCACTCACATCTAGACTGTATAAATTGCCTTTATCAGCTGATGATTTTTTTTTTTTTTTAGAAATGAATTATTATGTAAAACTGACTCATTGTCACTGTCAAGGTCAAATTTATGACATGTTACAATAAAGCTGACATCACGTTTTCTGCTTCAGCAAACAAGGCAGCAGTGTTCAATTTCAACCTTCTGTTTCTGAACCTGAAATACAGCAGCAGGAAACTGTAAGCCAGCCATCTCCTGTGATTAAAACTCTGTGAGATGGCTATGAATACATTAACAGTGAGACATTTGCATGCAAGAGATGTTTTTCTCTTTTTTTCTTTTTTGAAACTGCCATTCCTCTTGTCTTCAACATCTCAATCACGTCCCAGTTCCCGACCCTTTGTATTAGCAGACAGAAAGTGATGGACATCCTTTCACTGCCTGCGTGACCTCTGGTAATCCTGTTTCACAGACCGGCTCCCCGCTGAAGAAAACACAATGGCGGGCGCTGTACCTCCTCCCAGTCGATATTCTGACAGACTTGATCGAGCAAATTAGTATGCTTTGGTAAGGGCATGACCAAAGACCTTTTCAACACCCCTGTGAATCAATACAAAGACCAATGGATGGCGTGTGTGGTTTTCTTTTTCTTCTTCCCTTTTTCTGGCTTGCACCTTGCGTTTGTAAGACTCCCACCTTGCCTTCACCTTCCTGAAGCTCTGGCATGAAGTTCAAATTGAAACTGTGTGTGGGGGGGGGGGGGGCTGGGGGGGAAACAGTTGCAAGATGGAAGTAAAAGGTATTCGGTGTCTTAGATGTTAAGGGAGCGAATTGTTTGTTAATGGATACACATGGCAGAACCAACAATGTGAGACGGAAACAAAAAAGACTTCTGTGAGTGTGTGTCTTTGTAACTGTCATTCTATTTTTTGAAAATATGTTTGATTTTGTTTTAGAACTGAAGATTGGCAACTTGGCTGAACTCCAGAAGTGAAAGCCTGGCTCTTTCATGGCTCTTTTCAACACCAAGTTCTACTAATATCGGTGAGATAACAATCCCACAACCAGATATCACTGACACGCATTCCCTGTAGAGATGACTGGCACATCCAAAACTGAGCTCAGTGAACATGCTGAACAGGTTCACCCGAAACAAGCACACATCCAATGCATTTACATTTTTTATGGACAGAATAACCCTCCAAAATCATAGCCGTCCATTTCCAGCGTTAATTGTGTGTGTGCTTATCCCCTTTTCTCCACTCCCATCCATTGTGCCATGGTCATGCCAAGCTGATCCCCTCCCAAGTCTAGGTAGCATTAATTACATCACGCAAATGTAACTGACACAACCTTTTCAACATTACTACACAGCCATAATTGTATATTTTAAAGTGTGTTTCATGCATAATTTTACTCTGTGAAGTAAATAGCACTCTATCAATTATGCCACAGCTGTTGCAGCAGGGAAAACGTTTCAAGACTAATTAACCCACATTTTCAAAATGCCCCCATTCACATCAACAACAGCAAAGTTTCAACTGCAGATCTTAAGGTTTTTTTTATTTATTTATTCTTAATTATCCATATATATATATATATTGTAATGATACTTTTAATTTTAATGTATGGTGTATATTGATAGCTATATGTGTGGACAGAAGAGAAAAATGAACACTGATGGCTTGTTTCAGAAGCACAATAACATGTATGCAGAGTGGACACACTTGTTTTATGACATGTCACTCCTCCCAGTCTGTCATCTACTATTTCAAAGCAGGGGGAAATTTTTTCCAATATTCAATAATCAGGGCAAGGCCATTGGGGATGTCTGCTGGTGTCTGGTCTAGCATATGTCAGACACCACAGGACCAGTCACTGGTTCACCAGCCTCTGCTGACACTAAATGGAGTCTGAGGGTGGGCGCGAGTCTTGACTGCGCTGTTCCAGATGACACCACACTCTGCAATCTAAGTTAATCAGTCTGCTTGAATACACTTTCTCGTCCAGAAGCTATGATGCATAATACAAAAAGGATTTTCTCTTGACGTTTCCTCAGGCATGTAATACAGCAGCAACTTCTCAGTCCTTCACGTATTACGTGTTACACGCATTAATCCTTGAAAAGTATTACACTTTTGAGTGTATTTCGTTGAGTGATAGCAATAGTAAAATATATGTGTATTTTTTTTTGTTATGATTGGCTTTTAATTCCAGCAATCTCTTGTTTCCAACATGAGATTACCTCCTACCTCTGGTGCTGCAAAATATTTACAAAAATAACAACAGCATGCCAAGGTATTATGGTATTAGGGTATCCATCATAGATTAAAGGGGGGAAAAAACAACACACTTTCCCCCCTTAAAGGGCCAGGACTTCTTTCAGTTTTATTTATGTCTCGGTTTCAAAATTGTACGTTAATATTCTAAGATGCCTACCTACTTAAAATAACATAACGTACAAATTTAAAAATACAGAGATGATAATAATTTTTGTAACACCCTGCAATTACAATGGTGCTTGAGGTTTTCTAAGGGGCACCTTTGAACAAAAATCTTTCCAGTCCAGCCAGCACTTTGTCACAACAGATAAACGGCACTCTCCTCTCAAGGATGACTGCGTGAAGGGGACCCAAAGATCCCCCTATGAACTGCTCACTGGCTTAATAAAGAATCAATAGCACTCTAGAGCAATGATGGAGTCTGCCTCCTTCAAATCCCCCTCCGGCCTTGCTGCAGATATACAGGAGTGCTAGCATAAAAGGTGCCTTGGTATCATTTCTGTTGACCTGCAATAGCAAAGTGTTGCATGCATTTTGAGCAAATGGCTTAGTGACAGAAAGTCTAGTCCACATAGTACCTGGTCCACGCAACGGTACGGTGAGAAAATGCCTTTTGAAAAATATTTGTAAAGAGCAGAATTAAAACACAGCAGTTGGTTTATTGTCAAGACCTTAAAACACACTTTCACAGTCTCACCAGTTTATTTAATTTGTCTAATTTAAAATGTCCAATATATTCAAGTGTGTTTATAACATAATTTCATAGTTTAGCATTGAAAGTCTGAAAGGAGTTTTAACAAAAGTATAAATAATGAAGAACGTTCCCATAAAAACAATATAACAAAAAAACTATTTTGTAAATACTCTGGCATCTTTAATGAATAAATATTAACAATACCATGGGACATACTGTACAAGTTCCCTTAAAAACAATAATTTTTTTTTTTAAAATTTAGTAAATACCATGATATGGCACCTTTGATTAATAATAATAATAATAATAATAATAATAATAACAACAACCCCATGGACATAAAAGTGTCAAAAAAAGTCATAGACTGGTAATGGTCCTAATTTTGGTGTGTAAATAAATAAACTCAATCAGGGTTGCACAAGAATCTGTATTTGCTATATTTGCTAAATTAAATCACACGCTGATTTAACGAAACGAAAACCGTATTCGTCAGCAGCATGACTGTCCGAGTGAATCTCAGAACAAGGCATCTAAATCATACCTTTGTTACGGCCCTCTCTCTCTCTATGAATAACGTTAAAGGCAGCAGAGTGTTGAAGAGAGGCACTGGAGTTTTATGTGAGCCTGTGGCAGGGGTCAAGCGTCTATTGTTTACAGAAAGAGGAGCAGCATTCACTTGCGACTAGCAGGCTCAATAGCATTTGCTGTTAGAGGAGGGACCCTGCATAAAATATACTCCAGCACACAAGGCTGTAGACAAAAGCAGAGCAGCCAATTTAGAGAGTCATTGAGAGATCCGATAATAAAGCAGGTCAGATTATTTTAATAAAGTCTGCGGGCATTTTTATATGAAAAATCATAATGATGTTACAGGCTCGTTATGTCTATTGAGTGATTGTGATACTAAATACAATAAGTGTGAACCTAAATAGTTTAAATACGATAAAGTCACACTGTTAAATGAATTATGGAGGAACATTTCAGTGTGCAGTTAGCTTATTCTATTAAAAATCTTGTGGATACTGAAAAATGAAAATCTCAAGCTAAATGATGAGCAATTTACCACTTTTATTTGTTAATATGGTTGGTTCAACATTTATCTTACCAGCTTTGCCTACAGTTTGCGTTGATGAAACATTCACAATATGTGGGTCTTTTACCAACAACAAAGTTGTCATTTGTAGAGTGTTTACTGTGAGACTCCGATTAAAGGGAAAAAAAACTCATCGTTCCAAACCCATAAACCTTAATTTATCTTCAGAACACAAAGTAAGATATTTATGATGAAATCTGAGAAGTTTCTGTACCTCCACATACAGCACCGTTATTACCACTTTCAAGCCCCAGAAAGGTAGTAAAGACGTCAAGTCACCTTTATTTATAGCGCTTTTTACAATACAGATTCTATCAAAGCAGCTTCACAGTGATAACATGAAAATAATAAAAGTTTGCTTTTAGAAGAAAATTGTGTCAATGTCCAATAATGTTGAAACAAAAACAAATATAACGACTTTATTTAAAGGGGTCATCAGATGTGTATTTTCCCCAAGTTGAAATGATTCTTTAAGGTGTTCATGTAAAGTTTGTAACATACTTTAGTTAAAATTCCTCAATGGTTGTGTAAAACAACCTTTTACTTCCTCAAAAGCCAACACATTCTCATCCCAAGACGTCATCTAATTGACGCTTTTAACCATACGTCAACATCCAACGTTTTAGGGTACACTTTAACGTCATTTACATGACAATCCTAGGGCGTTATCCAACTGATGCTTTACCTTTAGCGTCAGTTAGATGACGCGGATAGGTTTAGGTCTGTAGGATTAGGATTAGATAGCGTCATCTAACTGACGTTAAAGGGTACCCTAAAACGTCGGATGTTGACGTATGGTCAAAAGCGTCAGTTATATGACGTCTTGGGATGAGAACGGGCTGCCAAAACAGCTTTGTTCACAGTGACCTGTTTCGGTGCATGTCTCTTTAAATGAAAATGAGCAACTGCTCGCCCCACTCTTCTCTTCCTTTGGGGGTGTCCAGCAGAAATATGCTAATACGTGACAGTCCGTCAGTGGTCATGGGCGAAGCATGAGCATTATGACATCATAGTGCTCAGAAAATCCAAAAGGCCTGATTATTGAGAGTGTTTAGGCTTTTTGAAGATTAAAAAAAGGAGTGAATAGATTTTTTTTCATTGTATGGTGGTTGTGTCCACACACTGCAAACACCACAAACATTTATATGCAAACACAATATAAAAGTGAATTTTGCATCCGATGATGCCTTTAAGAATTTCTTTTCTTGCGTGTGAGTCTCTTACACTGTTCACGTGAGCACCACGACACATGCCTGTGATGTCAATACGGAGTCACGATCTGGCGTAGAATCTGGAAGTGCTGTACTGTGTTTAGTATGCCAAAAGCATCAGAGACTGACACGGAAGAGAATAAATTGTTGAATAAAGTAGTTATTTTGTTTGTTTGTTTTTTGCACACAAAAAGTAGTCTCATCTCTTCATAACATTAAGGTTGAACTAATGCATGGACTATTTTAACACTGTCTTTACTACCTTTCTGGGCCCTGAAAGTGGTAATCATGTTGCAGTCTGAAAGCTCTCAGATTTCATAAAAGAAATATTTGAATTTGTTTTCCGAAGATAAACAAAGGTCTTATCAGGGTTGGAATGACACGAGGGTGAGTAACTAATGACAGATTTTTCAATTTTAGGTGATCAAACCCTTTAAGGACTTTGAATTTTACTAGAATGATGGAAAATAATTTTGCAAAAAAAAAAAAAAAGCACTAAATTGGCCCACAGGTCAGAGTCAAAGTGATGGCAAAATAGACTTAATCAGTTCTACTCAGTGTAACTACTCTCTTCTGAAAATGAGTGAGTGGCAGATCAGCTATTGTGATATCATATAATTCTGACTCTAAATTGACTGGATGAGGCACATTAAAAGCCTTTGTAAAATGATTATAAACACAGCTGTGGTGGGACATTCTATACTAAGTTACTTCGTTAACTGATAAAAGTCCTGCGTTATAATTAACTATATTCTGATAAATATATATATGGATAATAAAATGTTCAAATACATTTTGGGCTCTATCTTGCGCCTGGTACGAATGACTTTGTACACTATAACACATGTATAATTCCTATTTTGCACCCGCGCAAAGCGGGCTTTTCCCTCCACAAACGCTCGTCGGTAAACTAGGAAATTAACTTGCTCTCCCTGGGCAGGTCGGTGCAAAAAGGAGGCATGTTTCGGTTCAAACATTCCCTGGTGCTATTTTGCAGTTTCAGAAAACAATTGCGCCTCTGACCAAAAAAAAAAACTTTTAGCCACTGACCTAGTCAAAAGTCAGTGGCGCGTTCTTCATAAGGCTATTTTAAGCGCGCATGGTTGGCCATAATGTAGCGGGTGCACAACACGAGCAAGGAAGGTGTCCATGAAAACGTAAAAACATGCATCTTTTTTCCTCCCACGTCTGTTTAACCAAAGCTGATTTGGGTGGGTTTCTCCCATCCTCATACATGTCACTTCTCCATCTTTCACTGCCCTGACAAGAACGTCGGTCTCCTTAGCTGTTAACCGCTTCTGGCGCGTGCCTAGCAAATCTGCCATAATAATAACAACCCGCCATGCAACATGCGCACTTGCTCACAAAGGGTATGTTGGATGACTCTCTGATTGGTTTATTTCACGTTACGCTCAAACCAAACCAATGAATAATGAAGCTATTTTAGAACAACCACTTTTAAACTTGCGTGGGGCGCAAGAGTCATTTATTACTCCGGTAAAATAGCAACAGTGCCCAAGACCCACCCACAAAGTTACTTGCGTTTCGCGCTTGATACTTGCGTTTCAGACCGTTAAAATAGGGCCCTTAATATTTATTTTTAGTAGGGATGGACAATAGGCCACCATATATCGGGATCGACTGAAACATGTTCATTTTTAATGTTATCGTTATCGAATATTTCGAAGCCAATAAATAATGGATTATTTCCATCAGCTGAGACACTGTTCTCCATTTTTATTTTGAATTATTTGAAATATGATTGAAATCACTTAAAAAAGGAAAATACAGTTAAGTAGCCAAACATTGTACAGTCTGTCATATGAAATTATAATGAGAACATTATAATTCTATGCTTGAAACATGGCTATAATAAAGGTGGGGGTGGCGGCGCAGTGGATAAGACACATGCCTTTGGTGTGAGAGACCCAGGTTTTTGAATCCACTGTGAGACACCAATGTGTCCCTGAGCAAGACACTTAACCCCTAGTTGCTTCAGAGGCGTGCGACCGCTGACATATATAGCAATTGTAAGTCGCTTTGGATAAAATCGTCAGCTAATTGAATAAATGTTACTGTTAATGGTGGGACTTGTTTTTTTATCAGGCTCTCGAAAATTAAATAAAAAGTACTTATCAGCCAATATATTGAATTATCGGTTATCGTATTGGCCAAAATTTTCATTTCGGTACATCCCTAATTTAAAGTTCTTAATAGATTTGTATAATGTATATTGTACTGTATATTTTATGTAATTTTATAAAGTAAAGTTTTAATCAAATGCTTGACTTTTAAAATTTCGAAAAAGAAATACTCCACTCAGGTCCTTACTAACAGTGATTTTAAGGGTTTAATGCAAAGCTGAGCCTATAGCTAACCTGAACCTAACCACTTATCCGTGTTAAAATAGCTATATCGCAAGGCTTCTTGTGACTTTAATAAAATAACTGAAAGTCCTGTTTCAACATACTGTACAGGCATAAATGCCTCATGTGTTGTACTTTTTCATGGAATTGTGTTACAGTGACTTGAGACCATCCGACTTGTTGGCAAACACAGATGCATTCAGGTACAGTATTAAAGCCTGACGGAAAATAGCGGAGTGATCAATATAGGTTTCAGTTTGCGTTCCTCTCTTTATCTTAGTTTTTGGTCAGTCAAAACAGATCAATGCAATATGGCTGCTTTTCAGTATTTAGACACGCTTTGCTTTACAAATGAGTCTGTCTGCAGTGGCAACACATGCATGAGAACTGATGAAATTCACACATCTCCTCTGCTCAAAATAAACCTGCTGTGAAGCCTTTTGGCCTTCTAAAAAAAAAACATTTAAAAGGAAAAAGAACATCATATTGTCCAACCCATTGTCCAAAAAGAAACAGAAAACAACATCATATTGTTCAATCCATCACCTTTCCCCTCCCTCTCTGATGTCCTGTCCTATCCTGTAGTTTTTGGCTTCTATTTGCTGCAAAAAAAAAAAAAAAAAAAAAAAAAGCACCCTCAGTGAGCCCTGGTCCACTTTGCGGTGCTGCTGGGGATTGGCAGTGAATACGGCGACCCAGCAGGACTTGCTGGCACCTGGTCGGGCGGCCTGTGCAAAGCCCCTAAGCCATCTGGGGGTAATTACCACTAGGTATTCTTTAGAGGACCAGATGGGACCACGACACAGAGGAGGGGAGAGAGGAGGCCCAGGGGGTCCTTACCCCTCCCTGTCATTTACAACATAATTCCATTCAGTGATACACTTAATCCTCCCACCAGTTAGAGGCTCTTTCAGACCGCTGTGGTCGCTGCTCCTTTTATGTAAATCCGCCCTCTCCTTAAAAGAAAAAAAAGAGAAAGAAATACAGCGACGTCTCTCCAGAGACAGGGAGAAATTATTCATCCTCAAATGCTTTCCGCCACCGCAAGTACTGTAACATATTTCCCTTTTAGTGTCTTTCTATCTTCTTCCCCTTGAAAGAAGAAGTGTTATTTGTTTAGAGAGAGAGAGACGAGTGGAGTGAGAGAAAGGAGGAGGAGGAGGAGAGAGAGAGAATAAGCTAAGCTTGTTCTGAGCAAGGTCAGTGTCAGAGGCCGAGGTGGCACCAGCTGAGGTCGATTCAGCCACCTGTTAGATGGATGCACTCTTCTCTTTCTTTCTTCCCCTCTGAACACTACTCTGCTCTGCCAGCCCCTCAAATTAAATTAACCAGTAAAATGTTAATCTCACGGGAATACACAATCAGATTCCCTCAATTCTAATAAGGTTATTCCAGGGGAAGGGAGGGAGGGATGGACAGATTTGAAAATATGTTCTTCTAAAAAGTACAAAGTGGTGCCATCTTGTTTTGTCTGCCTCTGTTTACTGAGCCTGAAAACCCTATTGGAAAATGTTATATTCTAAATAATCGATTCCCAACCAGGGGAGCATGGATCCCAGGGGCACCTAATTGGGTATTTTGTTTTGCTTAATCTATAATACATAAATTACAATTAGTTTATATATTAAAATGGCTAATTATGTTTTTTTTTTGACTCTATAATCCTTTATAATGAGTCAAAACAAAAGAATGCATGCAGTTTGTATGAAAATGATTTTCTCATTTAATAGAATTGCAAAATAACTTTCATACTATGAGAAATTGACTAATAAAATGCACCAATCAGTTATCGGAAAAATCACTTCCAATAGACCTTAGTTAAGGCAGACATATTTCATTTTTGACACAAGTTAAAAGAAGGCTGTGATAAATGATAGTAGCTAAAACATCTTAACATCAGGAGAAAAAAAATCACTAGGCAAAACCTCAATGAAACAGTTTTGATTTGTGAGTTGTAGACTTCTAAGGAACGCATTTCTGGCTTGGTCTCAACTTAAACTTTTATGGGTTTAAAAAAAAAAAGAAAAGAGAAATAATGTTCAGAATGTTTAAATGATATTTCAGCTGTGCTAAAATGGTTAATCCTCTCTCTGTATTCATAATCTCAGGTCGAAATCAGTCATTATTTATTGCAGCGTCTTTTAAATTAATGTACATCTAACAAATGCTCCCTGCTAAAATCTTTCCATTTGGAACAAATAAATGTTTAATAATTTGCAATGTGATTTATTACTATGCATTAACTCTTATTAGAAAGGAGAGTCGGTGAGGCAGACGAGTGATGTGGAGACTTGTGGCAGCGACTGTGAACCCCTGCAGTTGGCTAGCTCGTGCTCTCCACACATCCTAATTCAATTAGATCCTAACCTTTCCTTTATAATTTAGTGCCCTCTCCCTGTCTGTGCCATTCATCTTTCCATGATAAATATTTCATTGTTTTCCAAGCTCCCCAATCCCCCCCTAAAATGCAGGCCATAAATGAATATCCACTAAAGCTCTTCCCTCTCTCTCTCTCTCTCTGTGCTAACATAATGCTCGGCACAAACCTGAGTGCCTTAGAAAAGACATTTATATGAAAATCAGCGCATGATTAAAGGTAAAAACGCAACAATATGACTTCTAAATTATCTTTTGTTAACGTAAAATTGTTGCATTACGCAAATTTATGGAAATACTGTTGATGCAACGGTCTGGATTGAACTTGCATATGCTGCAAATATTAGCCGCAGAATTACGACCATAGAAGGATGCCCATGTGACATCAATGTGTCAGAGAACATGCTAAACAGCGCAGAAAACTGTTTAGTGAAGCAACAGTAACAGGTAAAACTGTTTCCCTAATGCTTAATGCATATTTAAAAACAGCAAAAACACAGTCTAGTCATTCACTGATTATTCAGTATACTGTGTAAAAAGGTTTTATGGAAATAAAAATAGTAACAAAAAGTTGACTCCAAACCAAATCCCTTTCAAGTATATCTCTGTGTGAGAGCTTTGTGAAAAAAAGAAAAAAAAAACAACTAAAAAACTGAACATCCAGCAGAGACTGCCAGATGGCAACAGTCTGAACTCATGGGTCGCTAACAAGCTAGATGGCATGTCACTGCATACCCGCCTGACATGTAGGAGGACAATGAGAGAGAGCAAAGGCCAGCAAGGGGCCTGAGGTGATCTGGGACAAGGCACAAGTCATCGCTCAGACTCTGGAGGTATATAGACCAGATTGGGAGGTGGAGATTGACATTATTAACATTCTGGGAGGGAACGATAGGGGTGGTCGTGATGGGGGCATGTACGTCTTTGATTTCAGCCCCCTACAACTGTTCCCCAGTTCTATGGCTCCTTAGTCCCATCCTTTCAAGTGCTGCAGAATTATGGGGCTCTTGCAAACAGATTGTAGGTAAATAAATAATGAAGAGTAGCAGGGGATACACAGAACAGTACTCTCGTTCGGGCAACACTGGGATAACATACACTTCCAAGTGAAATATTTATAGTCCTGATTACTTCCTGTCGACGTGATACCAGCTCCTACAAATTTTTCGCAATCGGCTCTGAGCCAACTTGGTAATATAAGAATTATAACACAAAATTGTGCTGAACGGGGAGGTCTGGAAATAGCGCTCTGTTTCATAACATAAATGGTATGACTCAAGACTTACCGTAATTTGTCTTTTTGTATGCTGCAGTTGGTTTGCTGCTGCTTGCCCGTGAGATGTATGTCTGTCTGATGATCTTTTATTAAATTCTATGAATTTCCAAATTTTTTTAGTCATGTTAGCCAGGATAGAAAGCAAGCACCTGAAAGGATTAAAAGGATAATAGACCGAAAGATGAAAGTTCTGTCAGGAACACTATTGACGGATACGATTGACAGTTAGCATACATTTAGGATTGGCGATTTGGTTCTGTTCTGGCCAAGAATTACCTGCACATCCATGTAGCCTAGCATGGATAAGGGCAGGGAGAGCAGCAATAAACAGAAACAGAACAGAATCAACATGAATGTATTGCAGATATCATTAAATCAATATTTTAACATGATTCAAGAATTTAGTCTGATTTAAGGGGAATCAGAATACCAAATCCTGACTGGACTGGAGAGGAAGAGCTGGGGATGGAGGAGGGTAATTAGCTCCTGAGAAATGCAATAGCTGCTGGTAAAACTGAAGGAGCTTATATGTATACAGTGATAGGCGTCGTATTCCAAAAGGTAGACGTGGATTAGCTGAGAGTCAACTGATGTGAGCTTGACTAACATGACCTGTAAGAAATGATGCTACACTATGGTCAGAAAACAATGGTTTATAGTCAGAAAAAGTTGATTTTTTTCTTACACGCACCTATCTTTTTACTTTAGAAAAGAGTGATTCATTACCTGGAATTGTGTGGATTACCGTTCATTTTGGGTGGTTTTTGAATTGGCAACACTAGAAGTCTGTTATAATCGCATTATATGGACTGAGACATTTTTTCTAAAGTCAAATGCATCTGGGAAAGCATGAGGGTGAGTAAACAAACTACATTTTTTGGTGGAGTGTATCTTTAAAGAAACAAAAAAACAAAAAAAGTTTTAAACTGACCTTAAATATTTATTTTTTGACCGCACCACTAAGGTTACACCCTCTTAACATATGAAAATAGGTTTAACAACAAAACACACGCATGCACACACACACACAGAAGAAACAATTTGAAACGTAAAAACAGACACAAAATAAAGCACCATAAAACCATTAACTACGAAAGAAAGTGTCTGTATTATTAGTCTACTGTTTATTGGTCCTGGTCTGTAATCCTGAATCAGTGAACAATATCGAGATAAATTCCTCTTTTCCCTGGGGTTTTTAATGCTGGTTGTGTTGCCACCTCTCTCTCCTCGCAGGGCATGCAGATGCCAGATGCAATGAATAGAAGCTCACAATGACAAACAAGCAAACAGACAGAAGAGCCAGTGAATTATCACAGTGCGCCGCCCCACTAATTAAAATTTACGCTTGTAACTTATGTCAGCATTGTGGGAGGGGGGCTGATGATCTTTCCTTTCCTTTTCATCCCGAGACGTGTGTGCATTACGGGGACAGACTGAACGAGCCCAAATTGAATACGCCCGCTCGCCCTGCAGCCCCGTGTGCGAGCACACTAGGGAATGAAATATTGGGAGCATTCCACTCCCCATTGAGAAGCCCTGATTGATCAACACCAAAGGAGGATTTGTCAAAACAACAAGGGCTGAGCCCAGTGGGACGTCAATATGTTTCATTTAGTCACCCGCTAAGACACAGAGCTTAGCTAGCAGGGACTATCACAGGGAATCAGGGGACGTTGCTAAGTGGGTGCTAAGCTAGGGGGTGTACATTAGCAAACAGAGCAGCACTTTGAATGTAGATACAGACTAGCAGTGGGTTAGGGTGTGGAAGTGGGTGGGAGATAAAGAGAGAGAGAGAGAGAGAGAGAGAGTAGGTGGAGAGGAGTAATGGGGGGGCGTTGACCTCTGCTCCAGCGGCTAAATCAGCAGGCTCAGCTGGGGAGGCTTTTAGCTACTTGCAGGACAGATGCACTGCCCTAAGCCATAATCTGCGTCCCGCTTCAAATGACAAATGGCACGCTGCAGTGCAGGAATATTGCATTATATAGTAAGTACCTCCCAGTCAGTAAGTTATAGGGCTGCACCTCGGCTACATATACTGCTGCAAATGTCCGCCTGCGGCCTACAGCACTCTACCACTCTGCCAGCCTGGACTTTGTTTTACAACACTCAATTAGATATGGGGCTTAACCCCTGACTTAATTTAAGGTATGATATTGCTTTATCCTCATACATTCTGTCTCTGTACACATAATGGAATGGATGCAGTGTTTAGTGGCATAATTTACACTGACAAGAATTTGCATTAAAATACGTGGCCAGTGTTGTGGCTACTTTAAAACTAGAGCTAACTATAGCTATTCCATGCTAATTGTGAAGTGAAACAGTTGAGCTACAGTTAAAGCTACTGTTATAAACTACAATTCAAGTTGCTAACAAAAAGCTGATGTACATTATAGTTCCCATTCGTAGTCACTTCGAGTTATGTCGAAATGACAACGAAATTGGGTTCGCTAGGTCTGCGGAATTTGCATGCCGTAACTCCGCCCCACTGTGTGGGTATAAAAGGAAGGATGCCGCAATATGCAGATATGGATTTTCTTTGGAGCCAAGAAGTTCTCTTCACTCCTGCAGCCTATTCTCTGACTATCTTTGAGAATCTTCTAGACGAACAGCTTCCAGTCTTAAGAGCAAGAGTTCCCTCATCCGCACCCCGATCTATTTTCTCCATGCGAGATAATACTTTGGCTGGTGGCCAGGGTGACTGAAGATGGCGGGTCCGGTCCACACCCCATCTTTCACATTGCAACCCATGCGGTTCCAAATGAGTTCGCTGACGAGAGCTTTCAGAGGACGCCGACGGGCCCATGATCACATTCGATCTCATCTCGTGTATATCGCCGCATCACAAGGTGAGCTGGAGTCCTCAGGAGATGATGTCCTCGTCTGTGCTGCCGTCCTCAAGTATGCTAGCATAACGATTCTGAACCAGAGTTGACAGCTATGCCTTCCTGAGCCACCGCAAGTATTGTGCTTGTGTGGAACCATCCGCCATGTCCCGAGCACTTAAGGCTGATGATTGGTTTTTGGGGGAGGCGAACCAAAATCCTTTCTAACCGGATGGGTAGAAAGTCCATGGCCATTTTTTTTTTTGCCACAAAAACGGCCAAGGACTGTTTTGTGGCAACACATCTGTGTCTCCACAGTGCCTCCACCTGGCATGGCGACCCTAAGCACCCCTCTAATGCCTGTAGGTTTTTTGTTTACTCCGGTTTGTTTAGACCTATAGAGTTGTGGGGCAGGCTGCCGCCTCACTGCATGTTATTGCCATCCTTCAGGGTGCTCAATGACATGCACGTGGGTAGGGCTGATTCAGAGCTCAACCAAGAGCTGCCTGCAATCACCGACCTTGCTCTACGAGCGACGAAGGTGACTGCACGCTCCCTGGGTCAGGTGATGTCCACAGGCATGGTCAGACATCTCTGACTTAACCTGGTTTATATGTGCAAGGCTCAGCGAACCCTGCTTCCTCAACTCCCCCATATCCCAGGGTGGCCTCTTTGGCGGCACGGTCGAGGACTCTGCCCAACAATTCTCAACTGCCCAGAAGCAGACTGAGGCTACCAAACATGTTCTGACCCTGCAGCCAGCTGCTGCTACCCAGCCAACGGCTCAGACACCTCAGTGACATCCCATCTCTGAGCCCCCAGAGGGCGGGGATGGCAGTGTGCACCTCTTACGAGCCTTGCCACTCTCGCCCCCCTCTATCGCCAGACCCCTGACAGAGCAGGCCTCCGCCTCCCACGTCAGGGCCAGTCATTCCGCCTTACTGCCCCATCGTGGGTAAACCTGTGTTTCACATGACCCCGCTGGTTCAGTTTTGGAGCTTCCAATCTGTCCAACTGGCTCACGAGAATCATCAGGCTCGGCTTTGAGATTCAGTTTGCATGGTCTCCTCCCTGCTCTGGGGAATTCACTATAAAGTGGTAGGTGGCAATGCCCCTGTCATGCGTGCAGAGATCATCACCCTACTGGCGAAGTGTATGATCGAGACCACCGTCCAGCCGAAATGAAGTCTGGCTTCTTCAGCCTCAAATTCATTGTGCCAAAGAAAACCGGGGGGTTCGACCAATCCTGGACTTGCACGTCTTGAACCATTCCCTTCTAAAAAGGCTTCCATTCAAGATGCTCATGTCCAAACGCATTTTCAAATGTGTGGCCGCAGGATTGGTTTGCAGAGATTAACCTGAAGTACGCCTACTTCCATGTCTCCTTTCTTCCTCGACACAGACGTTCCCTCGGTTTGTTTTCGAGATACGGACATAAAAGTGTCCGGTTATCCCTGTTTCCTCTCACCTTCGCGAAGGTCATCGAGGCAGCCCTTGTGCCCCTCGGCAATACGGTGTTCGCATCCTGAATGATCTCGACGACTAGCTGTTCTGAGCTCACTCTCAAGACCAGGTTTGCGAACAAAGGGACCTAGTGCTCCGGCACCTAGCTTGTCTGGGCTTGCAGGTCAACTGGGAAAAGAGCAAACATTTCCCCGTGCAGAGGATCTCTATTCTCGGTATGGAAATTGACTCGGTCGCCAGGTGCGTTTTTCCATTGATGAAGCGCGCCTGGAATTCGACTGGTTCCCACCACACCAGCTCTTTCTCTGCTATGGTGGGAAGCTGAAAGGAAAGGCTCTCTCCAGGCAGATGCTGTCTCACTGGATAGAGGACACCATTGCTTGGCATACAGCAGCAAGTTCGACCATGCCCTCTTGGTGCAAAAGGCTTCCTTTTGGGCTCTAGCACATGGCGCCTCGCTAACAGACATCTGCAGAGCTGCAGGCTGGGTAACACCCAACACATTCACCAGATTCCAAAGACAATCTCCGAGTGGAGCCAGTGTCTTCCCGTGTACTCACTTCAACCAGACTAGGACCCACTCAGCTGTCCTCGCTTGCTCGCCATTATACTCCACGGACTGTATACATGCGATATTCTTGCCTTCGGCATGCAGTTTTTGCGATTGGCTAGGTTCCGCTATGTGCATGGTGGGAATCATGCACAAATGGTTCACAAATGGAAATGCCATGGGTCTGCGGAATTTGCATGGTGTAACTCCTCAGCGAAGAAATATATCTGCACATTGCTGCGTCCTTCCTTTTATACACACATGTGGGGCAGAGTTACACCATGCAAATTCCGCAGACCCATGGCATTTCCTTACCATTGGCTCGTTTTATTTCTATCGAAGATGAGAGGCTTCTAAGCGAACCCATCATTTGACGTTTCGACGTAACATCTCCGTTCCTTACTCAGGAAAGAGGGTTACATCTGCAACCAAGACGTTCCCTTTCGTAGTCACTTCGAGTTACTTTGCATTTAATTGATCAAATGTGACAGTAAAGACATTTATAATGTTATTTCTATTTCAAACTGATGATGTTCATCAAAGGATAAATGGATGTATGAAAGGATGTATCATGGTTTCCACAAGAACGTTAAGCAGCACAACTGTTTTCAACACTGATAATAATAAGAAATGTTTCTCTACCATCAAATCACCATATTAGAATTATTTCTGAAGGATCATGTGACACTGAAGACCGTAATGATGCTAAAAATTCAGCTTTGCCATTATAGGAATACATGAACTTTTTCAATTTGAAGAGATTTTAAAATGTATTTGAAAAATGTAAATTACAAAATGACCGTATGTTGATAAACATAAGTAAATACGTTTTTTTTTTTATCCTACCGACCCACAAACGCTTTAACGGTAGTGTAGTATGTACTGTATATGAACATATTGCCCCCCAAAGACAGATATGGTATGGTAAGAGCCAACAACCAAGCAGAATTTTGACAACCTGCCGTATCTGATTTAACAAATGAACAAATACAGATAGCAGCAGTGAGGGGAAATGAGAAACAGATACAATAAGAGAAAGAATGAAAGAATACAATAATACAACAGGTTTGTGCTGTATGTGCTCCAAATGAGGTGGCCAGACAATGTGGAAGGTGAATATTCATTATGTTTTTTTTCATTATCATTTTTTTATAATGTAAGCTGATTAACATATGCTGACCAATAATCAAGAATTGAGATCAAAACCCACCTGAAAAGTGAATTTCAGGCCAGACATTTTCCCCCATCCATATATTCATAGACATATCCTGGGAATAATAATACAAGGAATATAAATGATAGAAAATAAAATAGGAATAATACATGCTTTTAAGACAAGCTCTATAATGGCATCTCAATACCTCTTCATTAGATTAATAATTCTCATCATAGCAACAGAAGTAAGAGTTAAAAAAAACAAACAACCTTTCTTGGCCATTAGGCCTGGTTAAAACAAGACATTAGTGTAGGGCCAAGGGAAAAGTAAAGGGCAGAATGTGTGTTAAGACCTTACAACCTCCTGTAGTGAATCTCCCTGAAGGGACGTGAGTGGCTCTTACACAACAACTACTGGACCTTCAACTAGTGCATGAACATTGTCTCAGGATACATATGTTTGCCTTTCGACTGAACAAATGAAGAAACGAACGAACGAACAGAAGAACTAATGAAAATTAATGTATTTATTCAATTCACACGGATGTCTTTATTCAAAATTAAACAACAAAAGCAATTATATTTTCTCTTATAAATGACATCATAGAATTGGCTGTGTAGCTTTAGCATTATATCAGTGATATGAAGAGAATGAAAACTAGCAACTCTACTTAGCTTCATTCACAGCTGCACTGACAGATATCTAACACAATCTGTCCGCTCGCCTAAGTAAGCGTGATATCTGCACTAAAATTTAAAAGCTATAGCTACATTTATTTTCTTAGACAGGTTGTTAGCTCAACATACATAATGCTAACATTTGTTTAGCTTAAAAGCAAATCCCTTTGACTGAGCACACAGGGCCTCACAGCTTGACAGGCAAGTCTAATGACTATGATGATTAATTGAAGCCCTAAGGACAGTTTTTTCAAGAAGGGGCCATTGAGTGTAACCTGCAGATCCTCACCCGGTACACAACCAGAAGTCAACGAACTGTCATTTTCTTTTTCTTAGAGGCAATGCTGACAGCTTTTTTAGAATTCTGGTACTGAGAAATATAATTTAAAAAAAAATTACACACACACACTTCACTTTATTAGTGAGGACATTGCATGTTCCATTGATTTTATCTGGTTAATGATATTTTCTATGGCCTAACCCAACCTCTACACCCTACCCTTACACCCATCACAGAAACATGCAAAATACTAGATTTTAATAAAAACATGTTTCTTTTTAACTATTGAGTTTCTGTATGTCCTCACAATTCAGTTGTCATGTGTGTGTGTGTGTGTGTGTATTTGAAAAGAAATGAATACTTTTACTCAGCATGGACATTTTGATTTGATCAAAAGTGACAGTAACATTTGTTACTAAATATTTCTATTTCAAATAATAGTTTGTTCTTTTGAACTCTTTATTCATCGAAGAATCCTGAAACAAAATAGCACACCTGTTTTCAACATTGATATTAAGAAATAAGAAATGTTTCTTGATTGACTAATTGAAATGGAAACACATTGTTTATGTCGTGCATCAACGAGACATCTCTCAGTTTAACAAGCGAAAAGTTTGGAATTTGTCTGGAAGACCATTTATATTTACTGTCTCTTTAAAAGATTAGCTATCAGACTATAGAAAATACAGTGTATGGTTAGAAGTGTTTCCATATTGTAACACTTGAAAGTTAAATTGTCAAAACTGAACTGGATTTCATACTCCTTCCAGAGATGTTATCACAGAGTGGGGCTCTAAAAGGTCTCCATTTATTCAGCCCATCACCTCAGTCCAAAGATTACCAAAATGTTTACATGTTCATTATTCCTGAATTTCCGCTAATGGATCATTGACAATAACATAACACCACCACTAGCAAGGCCCTTTAGCTTAGTGCCAAACAGCTTCAAATAGACACACAATTACATCCTTCCCTGTTAGCGTGCCATGCTAACAGAAATTCAGTGTTCATTCAAATATTACGGTATTTTCCTTTATTACTACATGGCTGGAACAGTCTTTATATTTACATTGGCAAAGACATCTACGACTCACAATTCCGTGACACCGGCATTTTGTGTAGATGGAGGAAATACAAAAGGAGGAAAAAAGAGAAAACACAATCTCTGGCTGGTTGGCTTCTGATAAATGGAGGCCATCTGATGCTTGAGAGATATAAAAAGAGCCTAGTGAAGTACCTGCACCTGTCAAACCTTATTGTGTGAGCGTAATTTAGTGCAAAGGTACATTGTAGGATGACTTTATATATTACTCAGAGCCAGCGATCAGAGTCATTCATCAGTCCGTGCTACCAAAGGAATAAACAAAGAGTTCTGTAGACCTTCCTCAAGACATATGATGCTCTCCACTGCCCTTGCGGGTTGGCAGAGATGGCCATATTCAAGACAGATGCCTGTTTCTTAGACGCCTAAGTGCTCCTATAAGGACAAAAACACACACACACACACTCACACACACACCCAATCCAACTGGTGGGAGAGCAAGTGGGAGGGGGAACCGAATTGTGGACTTATCTTAGAAATTAAATCAAATTGCAGTCCCAAGGACAAATGAATTCGCAGTAATGAGTGGGAGATTTCATGTACTCAAAGGAACAGGGTTTACGGGCACACTTTATGACCTTTTTCTCATTTCGAGTAAGTCAGGCAAAATAAAGGAATATGTTTCCTAAATATTTAGTGTACACATAAATAATATTATGTGCAATAAATACAAATGCATATGTAGATCACCTGTATATGTAACACCCTTAAACACAAATGCTTCAGTGTTTTTAAAATACATACTGTAGATAAAATGCATGTACATTTAACACAAACCTGTCTTTCGCTTGTTATTATGATTGTCTGCAGTTCTGCGCTAAACCATTAATACTGCCGGGTCTTTCGTTGTAATAAAAATAATAAAATAAAGGTAAATTAAAATTCTTTTGTCTAGATTTCTGTTCTCTGTCTGAGCTGATGTGGGCAAAAAAAGCCAATCTCTCCAATTTGAATCTGCTTGAGAAATGCGAGTAATTTTTTTCCCTCCGTGTCTAGCTAATAGCAGTATTACATCCTTTCAGAGACAGGGAGAAGTGATACAGTGAAAACTGTAATTAAAATGTCTAATTGGCATATTTCATAGAATGAAGTAAATTACCAGAGCCTCAGCAAATAATTGAAAAACAAAGCAATTACCTTCCGTGGGCCCCATTCACTAAGATAATTGCAGGGGAATGACTCCAGCATATGAAAACAGGATCATTCTGCCTGCCTCCCTATGGAGTACTGCAGTGCTCACATCTACCTTTCCACTCATAAGAGTAATTTCCACTGCTTGATTATTCATAATTGTCACGAACACTTTATTTAGAGGGCAATTTACAGTATTCCTACAACTATATGTCTAGTGCGTATGGCACATTTATGACTTGCTATAGCATGAAGATTTCTTTTGCTATTTACTGCCTACTGTGCTAGTTTTTCAAAAACGCAAATATATTAGATTAAAATATGTTTACAGCTAAAACTGGTAATATGTGGCTTTGCATGAAACATTTAATTAAAGGGATAGTTCACAACGAAAATTCTGTAATCATTAACTCACTCTCAATTATCATTTCAATATGGAATAATGACTTAAATTTTGGTTCATTCAGCTATCACATGACTTCAGACTACTTGAAATTGCATAATATGGACATTTTTTTTATTTATTTTATAATTTGGGAGTTTGTCTGCCCCATGCCTTCATTCACTTTATATTCATGGGAATAAAATGTAAATTCGACCTAAAACCTCTTTTGTAGAGACCTATTCCTATAACTAGTTCTAGACTAAGGGGCATGACACCATTTTCAACTTAAAATGACAACAATATTTTGGGGTACTGAAAATGCAAACTTTTAAAAATGTGTTTCAGAGTGCAAGTTTCTGAAATATCGATACCATTATCGAGTTTGTGAAAACAATTATGTAATGTCTACATGCATATTACATGTTCAGTCTATAGGCCTCTTTTGTTTTCTATACAAAGTGACCTTGCATGCATAATACAGCATTTTTATTAGAAAAAGGAAAAACTTTTCCTGTTTTAGTACATCATTTTTGTGTAAACGTACCCTAAATGTTTGGGGTCAGTAAGATTTAAAAAAAAAAAAAAAAAAAAAAAAGAAATTAAATTTTTTTTGTAATAAATGTTGTTCTTTTACTTTTCTTTAAAGAATTCTGAAAAAAATAGCACAACTGTTTTCAAGATAATAACAAGAAATGTTTGTCGAGCACCAAATCAGCTTATTAGAATGATTTCTAAGGATCATATGACACTAAAATTTTAGCCTTGCCATTACAAGAATAAAGCATTGTTTATAGTTTAAAATATACCATTTAAATAACGTTTTTCATTTTTTTTTTTACTGTATTTTGATCAAATAAATGCAGCCTTGGAGACTTAGACTCAAATACATAAAAAATATCTTACCAACCCTAAACTTTTGAATTGCAGTTGTACTTGTACAGAAATGCTTTCAGGGTTCATTACTCCTCTAAGAGGGTATGGATGTTTTGCATCACTTTGTGCCTTTCGATACCTTGCTTGATCTTTGGCCTCTTGTGTTTTTCAAATAAGGGGTAGGTAACCACTCACAAGGAGCCGTTGGAAGAGTTCTCATAGATCTCATCCCTCATCCTGCTGACATCTCCAGCATGGTCATCCTTCTTTAAGATGTTCTTTGTACCACCACTCTACCATGACGAAGGTTGCGGCAAAACCTCATGGAGGATTCACATGGATGTAATTGGGCATTGCAGGGCCAACTTCACACTTGGTTACAATGGCAGAATGTTGGGATAGGATATGCTCCAATCCACTTAGGAAAAGTGGAGACAAGGCTGGAATGCCAGGTATGTCTTTTTTGTTGTGCACTGTGGGCCTGCTGTCGCCAGGGAAAAAAGACAAAATGTAACTATTAGGTTACAGTTTAGTCTGATGCGTATTTAGCACGAAACATGACACTCATTACAGAATTGTTCTCTGTGTGGGTTATGAAAAACAGTCAATGAGGTCTCAGTCTCATTCACACTGTGAAATTGAATTCCTTTAGATGTGTGGAATTAAAAAAATCGTTCAACCAAAAATTCTGGCATCATTTACTCACCCTCATGTTGTTCTAAACCTTTATGACTTTCTTTATTCTGTGGTACACAACACACTCTAAAAAATGCTTGGTTGTTTTAACCTAATTTTGGGTAAAATATGGACAAACCCAGCCATTGGGTTAAAACTGTATTTAAAAATGTTACCCAATGGCGGGGGTTTGTCCATATTTTACCCAAAATTGGGTTAAAACAACCCAGCATTTTTTAAAATGAGACATTTTTTGAAGAATGTTTTAGTTTTCCCCAAAAATATCTTCTTTTATGTTTTGGACTTTTGCACATAATCCAGCCTACAAACCTAAGCCTACCAAACATGAAACGAAATGTGAAACATATATTCTGTTGATGCTTTATTTGCTGAAACACAAATAGGCAACCACCAGGCAAGTCTTGACCATGGAAACTGTATTACTTAACAGAGGACTGAATGAAGCCATCATCTTAGCACAAACCCTCTGCCGTTATCTTTTGCTTTGGCCAAACAAAAGAAAAGAAGACAAGATAGCCACTGCCTAGGGCAAGTATAGGACGAAAAGAGGTTTCAGTTTCACCAAGGTTGCATGGAGCATGAAAGACGCTTGCTGTTGCCTGGGAGTAACGCTGCAAGGGATTACCCCTTTCTAATTCTTCTCCAGCTCCCTCATACACTCACTCGCTCTCTTCCACAGAAGACAAGGAGGCCAGCCTGACTATTTCTGACACGCGACAAGCGATGGCCTGTCATGTTAATGTACTGCTCCGGGCTCTCGTGTAGCTAAAAGTTTTCATTTCTCAACATGTAGTTTCTCCTCAGTTGCTGTCACTCTAAGGGCCATTTAAAAGTTGAACAATAAAAATGCTACACATAAGAAGTTAAAGGTCACATAGACCATCTATGAAATATTCATCTAATTATTTGATAAGCATCTGATGTCTTTTAATTGTTTTGCAGGATTTTAGTCTGCCAGTTTGGAAATGATCACACTTCAACCTTGCCTTCTATTGTAGATCAGATACCCCTTTTCCACCAAAGCATTTTGAGAGCCGTTTCGAAGCCGGTGCCTGCGTGCGAACCGGTTCTTTGTGTTTCGACAGCCAAAGAACCGGTTCTCAGCCAGGAAAACTGCACCAACTCAAAGCGGCACCAACTTTTTGCTGGACTAGATAGAACCGTTCTTTTACCACGTCATGCTTACGTCGGGGGCTAGATGTGTTCTAAACATCTTTTCTGACCATAATAAAGGATCACAAAACCAGAAGAAACATTTGCAGAAACATGATGGAGTCCACCTTTGTAATTGTTATGCTTGAAGTTGGCGTAAGCGTTTCTATTTTTATTTTTATTGAAAACATAAGCAAAGAAGAAAACAGTCACATTATAGAACAAATAAATGGAAAGAAAAAAAGACACAAGACAGGGGTACATAACTAATCAGAAAAGATTACATAACAAAAGAAAAGATTAAAAGACGTCCATATTTCAATTGTTTTTACAGCCTTCTTGGTACACGAGTTAGAGATAACCTGAAAGTAATGTTGTACTTGCAAGCGTTTCTATAGCTAAGATGTATGGCGATGTACACGGTGATGTAACGACGTCGTTCCCTGGGCGCTCTAGTCAGTGGAAAAACAAACAGGTTCTGAAAGTTGAACCAACTCTGAACCAGCACCAGTTTCGAACCAGTTCTTTTTTAGTGGAAAAGGTGTAAGAGGTTCTCAAATAGGGAGCTGGGACCCACCTAGGGGGCCTCAAGATGATGTAAAATGATTTAAAATAAAAACAGAATAAGCTAATACCAAGATATTTTACACTAGTGTGAATTCTAGACCTGGAAAAGTCATATCACCTAAATTAGCAAAACACTACTTTATGGAAATGTTTATACATTTTCCACTCCATATATGCCAAGCCTTAATATATTTCATCAGGTAGAATTTCGGAGTACAAATAATTGATGTGAACAACTGGAAAAGTCATATGGCCTTCGAATATTGTTGTGGACAATGGGGATTCCTGGCTCCAGTGGTTGAGAACATTCTAGGTGAATGCATTGATTGAGGACATTTATCCATTATATGCATTGAATAACAATTCATCACATGCATATACTATAATTTTGTATTGCCTAAATTCACTCGTAGACTTTAAAACAACTGATTTTAGTTTTTAATGTTTCCCTTTTTAATGTATTTAGACAAAATAGGGTTTTTAATTTGGCCATTTAGTGGTTATTGCCCATAACAAGAAAATGTCAGTAGGGCTAAGTAGGCTTATTTGTAACAGCCAGAACTCTTAAGTATCAATGCATCTCCAAGTACACCTATTAATGAAACATAGCAAAGGACCTTTGAATTTCTATCATTATGTCCAGCACACACTGGACAAGGAGGGGTGGTCTCTTCAGCATCACCTTGCAGGCAGATCATCCCGTAACGCAGACAGCCACTCAAACCGAGACAGCTTTTGAGAAGATCTCGGCGCCACACAACAAACAAACCACTCCCTCAGCCTGATACATCTGCACTCTTTCTGCTCCTCCCTGTCTGTCAGAGCACAGCAAAAACCCTATTTACTACACCCACAAATCCCCGCTAATCTGATGAAGAAAGAAGATTTGCTTTCCATTTGATGTAACATATCAGTTTGATTCAGCATTTGGTACAAAATTAGAGACGGCTCTGAGAAGGTTGAATGAATGAGTCATGTTTATGACAGTGCAACACTATAGTTATGGTGGAAAAAAAAACAAGAAAGTGATAGACAAATCAGTGGTCTAGATGATAATTGAATACTTAGGAGTCATTAAACTAAGATATGAATATGTATTAAGGACATCATTTTATATTTTATCAATACAGCTGAAATTTGCATCGATAATATGTTATGAATATTCACGTTTCATTTTTTGCATGCACGATGTGACAGCATCAATGCACTAATATTCGAGGGCTGAATTAATAAATTATTCACATCAGAACTGTACTTCTAATGACAGAGACAAACACAGCACAGTAATTCAAAAATAAAGAGGATTGAAGAACAGTATGTGCAATTTGGCCATCATTAAAAATATGCTATTAAATGACAATGACTATTGATAAAATATCTAAAAAAAACAAATCCAGTATGTTCAGAAGTTCTAATAGATAATTCAAGGCACACTTCCAGTTCACATAGTTATAAAAGCCTTCATTAAACTGGCTGTTCTTTTCCATCAAATCATTTAAAAAAGAAAACAAATAATGGTACCCTGAAGAAGGCATTCTTTGCCCAAACATGTGGATGTGCAGCCCATAATTTGTTTTCCTTTTTAAAATGTTTTCCTTTTTAAAAAATAAGGCACTTTAATACAGGCTTTTTAACTACTTGAATTTGACATGTGCCTCGGATTATCTATTTCGGATCATGCAACATCTAGCTTGAGTTAAAAGTGTAATTCCTCGTGAGTTAAAAATGAGTCATTTTTGACTCATCTAAAAGGTTTTACACATTTTTGATAATTATAACTAAAATGATGTTTGTCCATGAGACTCAGTAGCCTAAAAAGGCTGTTTAATTCTATATAAAGCAGATTGCCAGGAGCTACATGTTGAGATCACATGATTAGGTCTGGTTACTAATATTTTCGAATACTATTGTCAGTAAAATACTACTCAGCTACTCATTGTAAGTTTACTTATATAGTTTTTCTGCATGGTTCATGGAGACATGAAACAAACAAACAAACAGCTCTAGTATAAATAAACTTCACGCATCCACACCCATTGGTGGTACTATAAAATCTAAAACCACTGGGCCAAAGAAGAGCCTTGGCATATACAGTAACTTAATAATAATAAACTTATTACAGACGTCTGAACATAATCACTGTTGGTGCATCAAACTTGCTTTTCCATGCTGTTGTGTACGAAATGCCTTTAAGAGCATTGAAAATTGCCGTCAGCCATATAGCCATGCAAAGATCCAGCCAAGGGACAAAACAAGAGGAGGTGGGAATCATCACATATAATCGTCTCTGACACATCATCACCTTCATTATGCCACCCAGTCCGACCGAAGCCGAGGCGAAAAGGTTTGTGGTGCTGGTGCTGAGTTTAGGCAGTAGTCCTGTGCACAGACCCAGGAACACCATCTGTCACTCTGGTGTCAAGTGGCACTTGTCTTCAGTGATTAGCATTGCTGCTTCAGGTAGGACATGACTAAGGCAACCATATGGTCTGTGGCTCTGTGTGACCATAGTGACCCAGATGAGAACTTCACCCCTCTGGCTTCTCAATGATGACACGGGGAGTGGACAGACTCACGTGTGAGCCGTTCATTCTGACAATTCAGGTGAAATTAAATAGAAACAAAAGCCGTCTGGAGACGTCTTGAGCAAAAAAGGAGCAGATTAAGCCCTTGACTTCAAGAAAAGTATCTCTGACACCATATTCAAAGCTGAGAGGTTTTCACTACCTATAAGGCATCAATAGCACTTCTGTTAATTATAATTAGTTATTCAGAGTAAAATGGCCAAAACACACGACACGTTTCTGTCTAAGAGTTTGCCGGCTCTTAATTACATTCATCAAAACATTTTTACCTTGAGTAACAAATAAAAATGACCTAAAGCCAAGGTCTCCATGGTGGGCAGTGAGTGAAACGGCTTTCACGTCTTTCCGGCTCGGATATAAATATGGCTGACAGCCAGTACATTGCGACTACTCTGAAATAGTATGAATATTATTGCTATCCACAAAGTGAAGAACGCTGGAGCTTCTGATGCATTTATAAGATAAAAACAGCTGCTTTTAATGGAACACTAAAATAAAATAAAAGGAAATAAAGTTTACAAATTGCAGTAATGCCATAGAACACTATTTTAGGTTCCCCAAACAACCTTGCAGTACACAGTTTTTTTATTTCTTTGTGTAATGAACATTATAATAATCTAATCTTTTTCACTATGAAGAAGCTTTTATGCAATGGAAATGTTCCCTGGACGTAAAAGGTTCTGAATGGAAACATAGATGCCAAACCCCCCTTTATTCTTAAAAGTGAAAGCACAGAAGATGATAAAAACAAAACATCTCATGCGTTCAATTGAGTATCATAAACAAACCAGCGACAGACTGTAGCCTGTAGCTGTTTGAGTTAATTAAAGTGAACTGATTAGTATCAGCCAAAGATACTGAACAATCTGATACCCGTATGGCTCATCTGACTGAGGAGGTTAATTAGAGAAGAAAAGGTCTATCATTTTTCTGCAGTGATGCATGAAATGTAATAGACAAATAAACAAAAGCAGAAGCCTAAAATGACACATATACCGAGCAAAATTTTTGTCATATTTATTTGCAAGATAAGTGAAAAGTGCAAAACATAAACTCACCCATTTTAATGAAGAAGTAACTTCAAAATTAATATTGTAATAATAAAAACACAAAGCACAATGTTCCAAAAAATGGTTCAAACGCTGTCACTTGGATGATACCCTTTAAAAAGGTTCTACACTTTTGGTACAAATACTTTTAAGGAACGTAAAAAGGTGAACCTTTTTAAATGGTGCCGCCCCAGTGACAGCTTTTGTACCTTTTTCTCCTGAAAGTGTAATCCAGCAGGCGTCTTTCCTCTAAAAAATTCTATAAATGGAAAGAAAATGTGATCCGAAGACACTGGATACAGCACCTAACAATGACAAAATCACTGATGTCTCTGTCATTTTGAGGGGGCATAGAAGCCTTTTTTTTTTTTTGAAGGAGAGAAGCCTCTGTGATTTTCTTACTGAAATGTGTGTGTTTTTAGCACTCTTCCTCAGAACATGCTAAACTGTAATCACAACGATTAATTTTTAAAGGCAGAGAAAATCTAGCGTGGACACACTCACACTGAAACGCAAACACACAGTTGCTTAGTGTGAAGAGATTTCAGCTAGAAAAGAAAGCATTAGGTCTAAAGAAATGATGACACGTGCACATACACACAAAAAGTAGCTGAAACGCTGCTCCTGCCATTCATCTCGAAGGACTCCTGCTGAGCTGTAAGAACCGGCCTCTGTGGCTGAGGGAGACTTCTGCATCAAATCTAACCACCTAAATTTACAAGCACATTGAGACTTCTACTCCTGAAAATGGCTGAGAGAGCACACACCGCTGCAGTCTTTGAGAACAAAACACTGCAACCATATAAACAATTCATTAAAGAAAGAAATCTATAACTGGTACCCTATAGTAATGTCACACTTATACAGGTACCTTTCCAAGTGAATACATGCATCCAAGCTCTTTAGTCTGAGAGGCCGAGAGGTTGTTCAAAGCGACACATCACAAAATAGATTATAGCTTCTTCTCTATCTTTCTCTCTCTCCCTCTCTCCATTCCTAGGGAACTAATGCATTCTATTGAACTGAATGACATTATATAAACTGTATTTTGTCAATAGCACACATCCTTCAGGTTATGCCCTATACTCCATTACCCCTCTGAGGCATTTCCAAATTCAGCCAAGCTGGTGAAGGTGATCAATGAAACTGGAGGTTAACGAGGTCATGATATGGTGGTTCATACTTCTATTCAGACATGCAATGGGATACTAAAAACCTAAATCCCTAAACTAGCTCTAACATCATCTTAATTTATCGGCCTTGTTATTATTAGAAACTATATATATATATAATAGATAATAAAAGAGATATATAAAATATATATAAAAGATATATCTTTTATATATACATATGAACATGAACTATTAATTTTGTAATTAATGTTAATTTCAATGTTTACTAATACATTTGAAAATATTGAAATCAAAAGTTGCATTTGTTAACACTACCGTGAATGAACATATACAAACAATGACAGTATTTTATTAAATAACATTAACAAAGATAAATCAATACTGAAACAAATGTATTGCTCATTATTAGTTCATGTCATTACATAAGAGCTTATTGTAAAGTGTTACCAATTAAATAAATAAAAACATTGGCTCCTCCCTGAGCTGTTATCCAGTGATTACCATACAGTAAGGATAGTAGGTTTTCTTAAGAGTATGACATGAATACTTTAAGCCTTAAAGCAAATAATCATTATTTTGAGATCATTGATGGATCTTCGTAGGTTTGAAATCAACATGCACAAGTAAAGTTGTCCTATTGTGATTGGAGACATTCCATGTGTCTTGTGATTACCTAATTTATCAGATGTAAGATCAAAGTTACACAGCTGTATTACATTTGGGGAAAAACTATTTCACTGGTCCTTGCTAGCATAATGACAATGCCCAACTATTGTTTAAACCCCAACATGTTAGTCCATTTGAGCAGGAGAACGAGATCTCAGCGAGACGTTACGTTTGAAACGTGTATGTGTGTGTGGCCTGGTAAACCCTACATTATGGAGACAAAATGTCCCCACAAAAATGGGAACATCTGAATTACCTTTTAAATCATACTGAGTGATGTTTTTTAAAAATGTAAAAATGCAGAAAGTTTTCTTTAGGTTTAGTGAAAGGGGATATAATATACAATTTGTACAGTATAAAAATAATGTCAATGGAAAGTCCCCATAAAACGTGTGAGTGTTTATGTGTGTGCACGCGTGTGCATGTGTGTGTGTAATAGTGATGGGTGATTTATAGCAGCTTGTGTTTGTTTTGCTGTACAATGTACAATGCAATGTGACCACAATTCATCAAATCCTTTAAACATTGTTTGGATGAATCCTTATATACACTGTGTATTCAGTTCCACATCAAAAGTGCATCAAAAGGAATTACGTAACAAGAGAATAAAACCATTTGTGAAGGTATATTCTTCAGCAACAATAATATCATTCATTTTAAACGTTTCCAATAAGCAAGAATTTTTATATTTTGTTAACTGTGATTGAAAGATTTTTTTACACTTATGATCATTTACTATAAAAGAGGGATAATGTATTAATTATGTCATAATGGTTGGGTGGTAGGCTACGTTTTTTTTATGCGAGTACTGGGATACTGTTTTCTTGTATCCATTGCTCCATCCAAATCATCCAATATCAAATGTACAATTATGAACAGCCTAATCCCAACCCAAATCTAGGATGTTCAGTCTTATTATGTTAAAGCAAACACTCTGATTAATTACTTAGGATAATATTCAATGATGATGAGTATAACCTATCTGAAATGTTTATTCTTTCAAATGAGTTTTTTTATTCTATTAGATGATGATGCACAAACCATTTAAAGTGTAGCGATATTAATGATCAATGAATTATTAACGAGTATTATTGTTAATATTTGAGCAGATTAGAGAATTAACAATGCAAGCTCTCGCCCATGTTTCCATATGTCTTTGTTTGGTGGGTTTGCTTTGGGTCATGTTGCTAACACAAGAGGGCGTGTTTGTGTCTGTTATAGCGACGCTCTGCTGACTGCAACCCTGCTGTCATATTTTGGACACTTGGTTTGTCTTGTCCATCACTGTCAATTGGAGACAGATTAGTTAAAATTGATTTTTTTGTCAATTTAAAATACATTTATAACGATTCAAATGACATATATTTAAAGTCTTTTACGCCAAAATACAGTGAAATACAATGCTGATCCAAATGATTTGGGTTGAAGTGATAGCTCATAGTTTAACTCCAATAGCCTACAAAAATAACATAACAAATTCAGTAAAACTTAACATGTTGTAAAAGGTTCAGGAGATGTGGCAACTCTGCTAGCTATATTCTACTGTTCCCAACCAATCCATCCCTTAAATTGAGATTATACTACCACGTGCCTCACGCTAAAACGGTCATTATCTGCAATTATGTGCTGTAATTGCGTTTTAGTTTAAATAGCGACAACCCTGAAATGTGCCATCGATTTCAATCGTGTGCACCCCTGCACGAGTGCAACTGCCTAAATATAGCCTATAGCCTATACGGATTTGCGTCTTTCCCTGCAGCATGTGAAAATCTGTAGCCTACATTGGTCGAGGGAGATCCATCCATGTCCGCCAGTCAAAACAGAGATAGCCAACTTCATGATGCATTTATCATAACGACATGATATCAAATATCCTACAAGAAGCTTCAGTTTGCACGAATTTTACGAATACGCCTATTTCATTTAAATATTAGGTACCCTACTATAGCCTAATTGTGTTATTTTTAATTTAAAAAAGTTTTAAAAATTCAATTCTAGAATATCATGACTGAAAACATTTGCTTCAAATTAGCATATCCGATACTGGTTTAGATAAACATTAAATTAGATAATAAACTTTAAATAGCCTATGCTATGAACAGTACTTATTTATTTATTTATTTATTCTTTCAAAAATGTTCGGGTCTACTAATTCGTCAAAAACGACAGAAATTTTACAAATGTAGGCTATGAATTAAATAGCCCAAGTAAAGTAAAATGCAACAACTCATCGGCCTGGGCTCCGAACAGCTGGTCGTCTTTCCATAACCAATCAGCTTCTCATAAAGGTGACGTATAAGTGTCCTACGTCAGACCAATAGAGAGAGAGAAGAGCCGAAGCCGACGGAGTTTGAGAGAGGGAGAGAGAGATAGGGACAAGAGTGGCCCATCAATGCTATGACCAAGCACAGGAGCTCAACACACACCCCTAACTCTAATCGCAAGCATCTCGATTCCGGGAAGTCCTGCTACACCTCGAACCCTCGTCCACTTTCCCACCTTCACAGATCACAACACGGGCACTAAGGGCCTTCTGTCCGGTTTTAAAGTGGACCTAACACCGCCTTACTTTCTTGACATGGGAGACATGGGGGATCCACCAAAAAGTAAGTTATGCCTTAATGTCTATATATGTGTCTGATGACACTCACTGCTAAACTTGGCGATTTACAATGAACCATGCCGATCAATGCATGACTTACGAAGTTTGCTTCAAAGTTGTCAACAGACAGAAGGGATCGTGATAAGATCCTATAAAGGGCTAATATCACTCTTCCTCACTTTAAACCACTATAAACAGGACCTTTTCCAAGCCATTTAATATTTAATGTATTATTAGGAATGAGAACAGTTAGCTAGCCTATGTCGGTTCTAACATATTCTTTATTTCGGTCACTTTTCAATCATACAGTTTTCAGCATCCAGTATCGTTTTTAAACAATGTCATAGGCTATCTTTTTTTCTACCGACAAATTGAAAGTATTTCACTGGGAAATTAGGGCGATTCAAAACTTTTGTATTTCTCTTTTAAAATAAAAAGAGGGGGGATTAAAAACTTACAGTGCCTTTAATTAAATTAGGCTATATATATATATACATATTACCTACATAGGCTATATTAATATGTATATATTACCTACATAGGCTAATTTAAATTTCCTTTGCTTTCTCTTTCAATCAGAAAAGCGTCTAATCTCGTTGTGTGTCGGCTGTGGGAATCAAATCCATGACCAGTATATTCTGCGCGTGTCCCCGGATCTGGAGTGGCACGCGGCGTGTTTGAAATGTGCAGAATGTAACCAGTATCTGGACGAATCCTGTACATGTTTTGTCCGAGACGGCAAAACTTACTGTAAACGGGACTACATCAGGTAACGCTAATCATTTAGGTCATGTTTTAGTTTTCGAGTGTGGATGTCTGAATGACAGTAACCTCTCATTATTCACTGGTGCATTACGGCAGCATGCTGTCATTCTTTTTTTTTTTTTTTTTTTTTTTTTTGGTACTGGACAGCACCTATATGCTAATCTCTGGTCTTAAATGAGTCTGCAGTGCAATTACTCCACAGTTATCGTGGGGCTTTGTTCATATGTAGTGTTGCCGCATGTAGCTTAACTCTACGAAATGTCATCGCAATATTGAAATAACATTTTTGACAGTAGCCTATGAATGTAGCATTATTTTAAGAGGCCATTAATAATACTTAATACTCATATTATTAATAATAAATAATAATCATTATTATTTGTACTATTTTTAATGCTGTTATTTATTATTAGTAATAATAATAATAATAATAATCGGCTAACAATAATTACAAAATTGTATTTAGTCTAGGCTACTAAATTATTGACCGACTTAATAAGTAAATTCTAGTGTGGTTGTCTTTTAAACCTTTGCATTTGTTGTTCTTAGGCTACAATTATAATTTCGGTTCAATATTTTTGTTCTCATATCGAGTAGGCTATAATAGGCTATTTGTTGAAATCGTTAGTTGCCGTTTATTTTTGCCCAAACACATTATAATGTAGCCTACTTGTGTTTCTCTGTTTTTTCAGGTTATACGGGATCAAATGTGCTAAATGCAACATTGGTTTCAGCAAGAATGACTTCGTGATGAGAGCACGCTCGAAGGTGTATCATATTGAGTGTTTCAGATGTGTGGCGTGTAGTCGGCAGCTCATCCCGGGAGATGAGTTTGCTCTGCGGGAAGACGGGCTCTTCTGCAGGGCCGACCATGACGTGGTGGAACGAGCAACAATGGGTGCTGGTGACCCATTAAGTCCATTACATCCTGCGAGACCTTTACAAATGGCAGGTAGGCATACTATTCTACAACTTACAAAGCGTTGTTTGCTCAAGGACTCGGGGATTAGGCTATTTGTCTGGGGGAACAAAGCTTATGAACCTTTAAAAAAAAAAATGTAGAAGTCGTTCAAGACAAAAAAAAATGATGGCATTATATTTTAAGACATTAAAAGGTTAATAAATGTTGTGCCATAACCATCCGTGAATTACTGTATGTTATTAACAAGCCAACCACAGGAGTGTGGTGGTTTGACAGCATTAGGCTACTCGTTTTTATTCCTGTTTGTCCTTTTTTTAAGCTATTCATACATGACAGATATTTTCTGCTGATTACCACGCGTCAGTTTATAGGCTACTTGAGAAATAAAGGAGATCTTTTCATAAATAGAAAATATAATTTAATCTTAAATGTTGTTATGCTATAGAAATATAATACTACGATAACAATGTCTCATGTGTGTATTTGTGATTACTTAAGAGCATCCGGCAGATGTTCTAAATAACTGTTTATTAAATTAAACTGATATTACAAATCAGAGTTGTTGATTTTCCGCATTTAAAGGCCCTCTAAAATAAGTCTTAGGCCTACGCGTTTAACTCGCAAATTACGCGCTATTGCTGTTCGATCTTCAATGCATTAATCCACATTGTTTTATAATATCCTTAATAATGTAAACCACCACAAAATAATTTGTTAATGCAGGTTTATTGATATATGTTTTCAAGTCATGTCTTGGGCTGCACAGCGCGCGTATACAGGCTACCTGATTATTTAAAATTCAGAGGTAGGCCTATGCACAGATTGGTTTAATTAAGTGTCGTAAACCTATCTATCCGAGTCACACTCGCCCTCCAAATTTATTGCATTCAACAGGAACATATAATTGCCAGAAAAGGGATTCCAACCATGCATGGCTGCATTTCAAGTTCATTAAAATGAAACTCTCTTCGCCAATGCACGCAGAAATAAGAATTGCATCTGAAGAAACACATTTCTACGGAAATAAATGTCTAAAACTTATTTGTAGCCTACGCTTATGAGATTTCCTCTCGACCCCGGTCTCTAAAAAAGACCACCCAATATAGCCTATGGAAAATATGAGAACACTAACAATCCGTCTTTCAGTGATTTTTTTAATGTATTGCTGTTAATATTATTATTATTATTATTATTATTATTATTCATTATTATTATTATTATTATTATTATCATCATTTTACATAATTACATGTACTTTAGATGGCCCCCGGGTACCTTCGACATATTCGTTTAAATTACTTGTTTGACCGCTGGAGATATATTCGCAGTCTTTACACATTCAGAACATTATAGAAGATCACTTTGCGTTCAACAATTATTAATCTACGTTTCATTTTTCTTGCAGCAGAGCCCATTTCGGCACGTCAGCCTGCGCTTCGACCTCACGTGCACAAGCAACCTGAGAAAACAACCCGCGTCCGGACAGTCCTAAACGAAAAACAGCTCCATACCTTGAGGACTTGTTACAATGCCAACCCTCGACCCGACGCCCTCATGAAAGAGCAGCTCGTTGAGATGACGGGTCTCAGCCCGAGAGTCATCAGGGTTTGGTTTCAAAACAAGCGCTGCAAGGACAAAAAGAGGAGCATACTGATGAAACAACTCCAGCAGCAGCAACCCAACGACAAAACGGTAAGATTGGAGGCTATACATATTGTAATAATAATAAATATATATATATATATATACCAGTATTGTATAGGTCTTTCATTTCTGAGACAATTCAGGTGTCTTGCTGATATCGTTGCAAATATCTTAAAGCATGCACTTTTTTATTTTTATTTTTGATAAATATACAGTTTGTATGTAGGCTATATTCAGAACTGTAAGGTCTTGTCTTGTAGTTATGCCGATGTCAGTTATGGTCTCAGAACATCGAACTTCTATAAATTATTCGTGGTCATCTGCAGAACATCCAGGGGATGACGGGGACTCCAATGGTGGCGACTAGTCCAGAGAGACATGACGGTGGTTTGCAGGCAAACCAAGTGGAGGTGCAGAGTTACCAACCGCCTTGGAAAGTCCTGAGCGACTTCGCACTGCAGAGTGACATCGACCAGCCTGCTTTCCAGCAACTGGTGAGTGCGCAAAACTGTGCGTAAAGATTTAAAACCAGTAGCAGTATCAAAACCACCGCTAATACGATTAATAATAATTATAGTATTAATAATTGGTCAAACAATATTAACAACATACGCCTCTTCCCTTTTAGGTGAATTTTTCTGAAGGAGGGCCAGGCTCGAACTCCACAGGGAGCGAGGTCGCGTCAATGTCCTCGCAACTGCCAGACACACCAAACAGCATGGTAGCAAGTCCTATAGAGGCATAGGCGAGTGGATTATCTCCTGCACCTTGACGTTTGGGAAAGGACGTGTCCGGGAAGCAATCTCAGAGAGAGGCTCGAGAAGGTTCTTCCATCCCTGTCATTTCGGGCCGCTCCTGAATAAAAACCCGTTTACAAACTGCACGAGGCCTCTATATCGAAACAACCCCTGGTTGTATTTATACACTGTGATGACAATCATGGGATTTAAACACACTCCAACCGAGCAAGTCCAACGTCGAGTGTTGCGAAAAGACCATTTAAACTCCAGCGAAAGTGGACCCAACCGGCGCACGTATTTACACACCGAACTTGACATGATCATTGCAGTGCTCCGCAGCCGAGTGGACCTGGCCGGCTACACTTTTGCCAAAAACCCTCCACATTTTTCCACTTTTATGACAAATCAATGGACCTCTACGGATATACGACGCAAGAGAACTTAGTCTAATATATACATTCATAGCCTACTTGTGTGCGCAACGTGAGTAGCCTGAAACCAAGACTGTTCATTCTGTTTCTAAAAGATCGAAACGGACAAAAAGAGGGTAGTATGGCAGCCGAGGTCTACTGCAATTAGTTTGGTTTATGGTCTCTTTTAAAGAACTAAAGCATTGCAACAAGGTATACCTCTATTTTGCCACAAGCTGTGTGGGAATTTCATGTGTTTGTGTCCGTCCAATAACTTTTTTCTTTCCCAAAGATGTGTATAGGTTTAAGTTAATTTAATATGACTGATTAGCTATGGAGGTTTCGTTTTGTTCCTGTATTACAAAATATTTTATTATTTATTGTCGAAAGACATGCCACTTTTGTGTACTTTTACTTGCTGAAGAAGTAAAAAGGAAGAAAAGAATATTGTCGACTCCGAATGATCTATCATAATTGACGTGTCCTGTCGTTTTATCCAAGACTGATGTAAGAACAACGCCATATTTATCTTCAGGAATATTTGATCAATAAACGTTTGACGTGTAAACGGTCGGACACGTTGGGGTTTCTTAAATGTGACAATTTTGTAGACCGTTTCTCGCATGCAAATTTGAGTTTTGGCTATTATAATAATAGGTCACACAAACAGAGACAAGATGATCGTTTTATTTAATGTGGTTAACAGCACTGCAAGTTAAAGCACCCTTAAAGGGACAGTCCACCCAAAAATGAAAATTCTGTTATTAACATTTACATTTTAAAAGCTAAGAAAATAAGTTAATCACTCAGTGGTCTTTGAATACATATTGAGAAAGAAGAGAAATCAACCTCAGCAGATGGCGTGTTTCATCAGATTAACAGACAGTCTATAAGAGAATCACCATGTTATGTGCATGTTGATCTGCAGCAAGCTTGCCAAAACACACACAATTAAGTAACAGAATTAAACATCAATATACAACTCTACTGACTTTCATGCCAATTGCTGGTACAATGACCTTGACAATGCCTCTTTAAATGGCCCATGACTCAGGGCATAATTCCACTGAGTTTTTTCCTTTGTGCAGACAGTTGCTGCCAATCGAGATAGTTTGGATGCTTAACATGCTTATCTGTAATACTATAAATTACATTTGCACGAATCTTTTATTACTGTATACATAGGTATTGTTATATAGTGTACATTTTTTTTAGCAAAATTTTTTTTAATTTTTTTTTTACTTTTTTTTATTTAAAGGTAAAAATAATGTCAAGAGGTGTGGTTTTACCAAGATAGCTATTTTTGCATTTTCTATGTGCATTCCAATTAAAAGTAAATTAAGGCTAATTGAATTAGGCTTTCAGTTAAACTTTAAAACAAAAAGTACTAGACTATAACAATGTCAACATTACAGGGGCATAGAATTTAGTAGGGACGCTAGGGACGTGTCCCTAACAATATCCATTGACACTGATGTATCCCTAGCAATAATTCCGATCAAAATGTAAAATATTTTTATATTTTGATGTCCCGTCCCCCCAATTTCAAAATCAAACCTATGCCACTGCAACATTATGAAATAATAGATAATAGTCCTTATAAGACAAATCTAAACATGCATTTGTGAATGTCTATAATCTTTAATATTACATAACTCTTAATAAGTAATTTTGTCATGTCAAGCTAGTAAATAGTTTTTATTTTAATAACTGTCCCAGTGATCAATATTTTTAACTGATGTAGTGGATTCATATAAATCAACAAATATTTTAATCAACTTCTTCTTAATTTAAAAACAATCAAGATTATTAGCACATTCTGCATTTAGCCTTTTAATGTTAAGTCAATGTACTTGTTTTTTTTCCCCAGAAGTATTTTTTTTTCAAATAGGCCTATTTTTCTTCTTCTTTTTTTACCGTTTGTTTTGATAATGTGAAAATTCTTGTCCTTTTAGCACAACACCTATGACATCCAGGTCCATTAAGCTGCAACTGTGGCTCATTGCACATTGGGATTCATAGTCACATGTTGGTGAGTCAGAAAAGCTGTGAATGTGACCATGATTGAAGAACAACACGTGCAAGCATGAAAGCAAATAGGAAATAGTAATATCTAGCGAAACCCAGCCAAATTTGTGATGCTTCACTGTTTAGGTCATTTGTTGAGCAACGCATTAAATGGCATCGAACCTCTGCGAAGCACCGATCCCCTGTTTAAAATGTCAGCTCTTTTCTCTAGTCCATACAGCTAGAAGGCCGTTGGGTAGCACAAAGCCTCCTGATAGAATAGTTCCAAAAGCTGGTCGAGCCTCCCGGACTGCATTCAGATTGCTGACTTACTGGAACAAAAGCAGCACTGTACCTGGAGGAGGCTCCATGGAACAATCACAGTCTCCTGGATGAGACCCGATTGCATTGTGAACCGGGCAAGCAATCCCTCCCCAAGGTCCAAAGCCTGACCACAGAGTCACAACACCAGGGAGGCTGGTGAGCTCAACCCACAATTGTTCAGCGGTGCCAACCAATGGCAGATGGCTGACGGAACTTTGCAGTAATGTTATAAGAATATTACTGTAGGCTATATTAGAAGAATGAGACTTAAAAGTATCATTATAGAAAACCAAAAATTGAATTGAATTTACTCACTCCCATGTCGTTTCAAGCCTGCATGACTTTATTTGCGATACACAAAGGAAGATATTTATATTTTGAAGAGCATTGGGATACAAACAACATCGAAGCTAACTGACATTCATTGACATCCCAGAAAAAAAAAATCTCTTGTGTTTCACAGAAAAAAATAAAACAAAGTCAAGGTAACGATGACAGAATTGTCATTTTTGGGGTAAATCCTTTTTTTTAAAACATGGAATCATTTATGAAAGCAGAGGAACAGTTTTTTTTTTATCTCTTCCTCAAGTGTTGGCCAAGGAGGCTGTGCTATTTATTAGTCCATAGAATAGATATACAGTAGCCTAGTATCTATGTTATAGATAAACAGTATCTACAATAACAGTATGTTCCTAACCTGAAACAACTGGTGGAAAATTATCCATGACCATGGATGTAAAGTTGATCAATCTTATCAACAGCTGCACTATCGGCTTGCTTTGAGTTTGTGCTTAAAGGAGGATTCTCCTCCACCACCCCCCTTGCCCCCACACCACCGACCCACCAACCCAACACACACACACACACACACACTATCATAATTTACTTCCTCTCATGTCACTCCAAACCTGTACGAACACAAAACAAGATATTTTGAAGAAGGGTTCATTTGGACAAAAAAATCTTCTTTTATGTTTCACAAAAGAAAGAAATTCATATAGTTTTGGAAAGACATAAAAGAGTTTGGATGGACAGAAGGTCTGAGGAAAGCTTCAACATTGGCTATTCTGGAGACTTTCAGAGTCTGTCAGCAGATCTAGAGAGAGAGAGAGAGAGAGAGAGAGAGAGAGAGAGAGAGAGAGAGAGAGAGAGAGAGAGAGAGAGAGGTGTTGCTCAAGCCCGATCCTCTTTGGAATGTGTCGATGAAGAGGACACTCCAAGTGTTACTTGTCAGCATAGCATGTGTGAAAAAAAGATGCTAAGAGGTACGTCGTCTTGTGAATTGAGCTCTACAGATCCACAGGGGAATCACGCTCAGGGCTGAAAAGAGGCCCAGAAAAGCCCAAGTCTCTTCAAGCAGCCCCCTGGGCCGATATGTCATTCTCTTCCAGGGTCAGAAGCCGTCAAACCAGCCTCATTGGGAGTATGATGGCATAAAATGACATTGACATACAAAGAAGGAAACTTGGTGGAGTCGAGTTTGGTTTACACGTTTTGTGACAACAGCAAGAGCTTTCATGCTAAGTGTAGTGCAGAGTTCAAGAAGGGTTTTTTTGTAACCAAAATAAAAATAAAAAAATGTATCGATTAAAAAAAAAGAGTTTACAGTTTTGAGCATTCCATATAGCAAGTCAGCAGGCTATATAAGAGAAAAAAAATTAAATGTCACAAACTAAAAAATTAGGGAAACTTCTACTCAACTTACTCGGATAGTGATAATATAGTTAACTCAATCAATATGTTACACTGATCAACACATTCAGGTTTTATTTTTAGTGTAAACAGATCTGAAATTTTACATATTCGTGTAAAAAGTCAATGACATTTCTCGTACCTCAATTCTATTTCTCAACTCTACATCTGCTCACGGTTAGTCTGGGTTTCCCCATACTGCCCTACCGCAGCGCGATTCAATTCACGCTGAAAGGCAGTGGGATTTTTCGCCTCATTTAGGGAACCAATCACAGAACGGGGAGGGAGCAGCAAGACGATGACGACATCTATCCCTCACGCCGACGCAGTTTGTTTATCTATGGATTCAACATGGCAGCAGACGCGAAGCTACCTTTTGATGCAGCATTAGATATTGTTTTAAGTGGTTTAGAATGCAAGTTTATTTAGAAAAAAAGAGCCGTTTTTGGCGTTAAACTTCGCGAGATCCCAGTCGTTATTGTTGTCTCGCCTTAATGGAGGACCAGGTACAGGAGGCGGTCAACCTTGGAATATCTGCCGCTCAGCTGTGTCCCGAGAAAGAAAATGCGATAAAGAATTGTCGATACCAACATCTGTTCGGCAGTCCCGAGGCCTGGACGCAAACTGGCAAGACATGTTAGCCACGGAGTCGTAGCTATAGCACTAGTAGGCTACCTGCTAGGCATCGTCGTCGACGAAGTCCTTTAACTTATAAATGGTAAGTGATATTTATTAATATCATATTGTCATGGTGCCTGTAGACTACCTACTGTGGTTGTCACAGTGCCACTAAGTTGTGTTGCTTTTCAATATCAACATTTACCGCTTTAGTAGCATAATTTTCAGCTGTGCACACGTACCCGATTAAAGTTGTTGACTTTAGTCATTAAATTAAATGTTTATTTTTTTTAACTTGTGAAGTACAAGCGCAAACAATTTCCAATGCAAATAACAACTTCAACTTCTATGTTAAACTGTACTTAATAATACTTGTGTTTTTCTAATTGAAACGATTGGCTATGAGCTACGTACTGGCGCATTTGATAGACATTCTTTGCACCCAATAAACGGCGCCGGGCATTCCTAAACCACGCCTCAAATACGAGAAATTGTGCATGTGGTTCCCAGACCCAAGTCTCGAAAATTGGGTCTGGCGTTAGCATACAGGCTAGCAATGTGTGTATATATATATATATATATATATATATATATATATATATATATATATATATATATATAGTCCACCTTTGTGTACAATAGTACAATGTACAATGTACAATAGTGTTTTTGAACAGTGATGGACTAAAAGTTTTATTTTATACACAGCAAAAAAGTGAAAAACCGTTTTTGAAAATGTGGAAAAAAAGTTCTGTGATGTGAAACAAGACAAAAATATATTTGCTACTCTAATTTGATCTCTGACTATGAAATAAATGGTCAAATAATTAAGACTTATTTACTGTCACACAAACAATGTAGTATGTGATGACCTGGCAAGTGTCATTCTCAAATGACATTAATACACAAAATCTATTTCATATAAAACTATATATGTAGATATCATAATATATTTAATTTTACTTTATGTGAACATCATGTTAGCTTCAGTGCAGAATATCCATTACACACCTCTTATCAGAAATGAGATCACACAGACTTATATAAATTCACATGTAACTCTTGTCATGGCAACTCAAGCGCTGAGCTTACAATGCATTAAACAGCCCACACGCCTTCCAGTGATACCATCTTCAAAACCAAGGCAACGTAAATCCTCTCTAGGTATCAACTAAATCATCAAATAGCTCTAAAAAAACACCTGACTCTCCTTATGTCAACTATCAGACTAAATGTCTTGTGTATGTTTTGTGCGCTACCAGTGAATATAATTGCTAAATTATGACATTACACACAACCTTGATGACTCATTCTGTTTACATTTTTCCATTTATTGTGCTAGAACAATAAAGTGATAGTTCACCCAAAAATAAAAATTTGGTCATTTACTCACCCTTATGTTGTTCCAAAATTGTATGACTTTCTTTCTTTTTTGGAACATAAAGACATTTTTAGATAAAAAAACAAAACAAACAAAAAAACAATGGAAGTGCTCCAATGTTTTTTTTTCTTTTTTTTTTCTCGAACATTCATCAAAACAACTGTTGTGTTCCGCAGAAGAAAGAAAGTCATACAGGTCTGGAAAGACATGAGGGTGAGCAAATTACCAACTTTTTATTTTTGAGTGAAATCAGTTATTTAAATCAGTACTGGCACCCCTCTTGACTGTGAGTTTCTATTTAGTGAAGATTTATAGACAATTATTTTAGAACAGATTCCAAGGGACTTCTTTTGGTTGAAAAAAGTTAAAAAGCCTTTACTGGCATCATGGCTAATCACAATAGAAACATTAAAAACAGCTAAAACACTGCACACTGATGCATTTTGTCCTTCAGCACCTCCCTAAGACTGTGTCAGGTACAAAATGAGTCACAGCTGTAGATTTAACTCTTTATTTTACCTCGTATTTTTGGGAGCTAGTATTAATATTATTATTATTATTCTTTATAATGGGTAACAAATTCATAGTCCCCCCTGTAATGGTATGTTATATTATAATGGTATATTTTATTATAGGTCCCACTGTTATGGCTCTTTTGGCTGAACGCTGAAATGCATATGTGTGCAGTGTTGTAGCTATTAATGTTTCTATTTTGATCAGGCATGATGTGAATAAAGGCTTTTTAACTTTTTATGGGCCGGGAGAAGTTCCTTAAATTCTGTTATAATGCATATGTTTGAAACTCAACCAAAGAACACCTTTTGGGATTACTTCACAAGGTCTATCCAGCAAGTAGCGTTCTGCTTTCTTTGTTTTTTAATAGTAGTTATAGGAAAATAAAAATGACACACTAAGCATTATTTAATGGCCACTATTTATTGGCATCAATATAAACTCTTGATATTAAACACTTGATATTTTCCTTGAATTCTACAAATAACTGCAAGTCATAAATCATTAGGAGAAATGATAGCACGGCATTATAAATCTCATGTCTGGAAGCAGTTTTGATGAGAAATCATGATATGCAGCTTCGGAGAAGTTGAAGGCCTGAACAGGTGGCAGGGCAAAGCCCTTCACATCCAGAGAAAGATCATCGATAAAGCCCACAATGACAAGAGTCACGTTGCTCCGGTGTCAGTCTCTTTAACAGGAGACAAAACACTATGCTTCCTTAGAAATCCAATGGGATGGCTTTTCAGAAAAAAAAAAAAAAAAAATCACATGAGTAATTGGAGGCCTATAAGTCGACTATATAACGTCTGTTTTAAAAGCAGTGGAAAGACCCAATTCTACTTGGACCTCCTTGGCTGATATCCAACAGAGATAGCACTTATAAAAAATGTATAAAGAGTACACCTTAATCATTTGTTCATGGAAGCAGTCGACTGGGACAGCCATGCACTAATGCTTTGTGACTCAATAGTCTCCCTTTTTTCCCCCTCACAGCCAATTTGAGTCTGATTATTATGCTTATACTGATCAGGAGGCCCCAAGAGGAGAGAAAGGTCTATGAGTGACTCTCAATAGAAGAGAGGGGCCCCTGGGCCTCACAGGTGAGGATGTCTGAAAACACACAATTATTCACGTATCTCTTCGCGTACCGTCCGATGCCCTCCTTTTACAATCAATTGCTATATCCTGTCTCACCCGCTTGAGAATACTCAGAATATGACGCAGGGCGACAGTGTCTCGTGGAGGTGCAGTCTCTGTGGCCGCTTTGAGGGTGCCGTTTTAAAACTGAAATAACGTGTCTTCTAACCTTACAGTCTTTCCAGCGAGAGCATAATTTATATACAGATGCAATGTATATTTAATGACTCACTTCCTTTCAAAAGCTGCATTGTTGTCTTTCTTTTAGGACAACTAATTAAAATACTGCATATATAATTTGTTGCCTTAGCTTTCATAAGCATTGATGCATCATTTCTCAGGGAGAAAATCCTTCAATCAATCGTTCAATCTATGGTTTTATCTGTCTACCTATCTATATATTCAACATTGTGTTAGAGATGCATAGGTTGAATTACTGCCTGAACTCATCAAGGATCGGAAAACTTTTTTTTGTCACCTGAACCCCTTTGATCTAAACTATTTTCTTTGTGTACCCCCTGAGTTTTATGTTAATATTTCAATAACTGAACAACATATTACACGTTCAATTAATTGTTGATTAATGGTTACATGATGTGCGGGTAAAAATGTTTTGAAATGATTTGTTTTCATTATGCTTTTGTAAAGTTTAATAAATTATTAGCTTTTCAAATCAACTCGCATACCCCAAGGTATGACTATGTTAAATATGGAATGTTTCTTACAAACTTCACATCTCAACTTCACAAAATCGTTTTCATCTTTAAGAGAATAAGAGACATATTAGGTTGTAAAGACTTAAGGGTTCAGATGCGATATATTCTGGAGGCATTTGCCGTAATTTATCTTCAAAAAAAAATCTATTTCCATGAGGCTGCTCAAGCTGTCAAAGTGTGAAGGGTCTCGCACACCAGCATTATGTTAGAGATTGCACTATCCTCTGCTACCCCCATTATGAGTGTTTATTATTAAATCTAATACTGATTCTCCCTAGGAGGAAAAATACCAAAAAATATTAGGCTACAAGGCAAAAGTGCAGAGACAGATTTTTCAATGAAGGATAATTGTCCAATGATAGAGAAAATGCGACTCGATAACAGAATACAACCCTTCATCTTCCTGGAGGATCCATATAAATTATCCCAAATAATCATCCCATCAATATTTCTGTTAGGCAACAAGGGCAATGTCACAAGGGAAGCATTTAGAGCCAAACAATACCAAAGCATGCGTCAAAAAAAGTCTTGTCGTGTCAACATTCAAAAGAGACATTATCTGCATATATCATTGTTTACCAATAACAATCAACACAAAAAGATTGCAACCAGTGCATACACCCATCATAATGAATAGCAGACCTGAACACAGTGGGGGTTAACTTAATCTGTAAACTCGAAACATTGCGGGTGAAATGAACTCATTTAGAGCTACACATTCACAAGCAGAGATGCCACAACTAATTAAGGCACTAATAGGACAAACTGCTTTCCCTGTGACATGATTATGTGCTTCCTAATAATGACCTGGGGAATCTGTAAGACGGCCCGGTTCAAGGTCCTGTGTGGGAAAGCAGGCATGTCATGGGTGTTCTAGTATTTAACCTGTCCACCAATAAGCCGCTTTGCCTTGACTCCATCACACTGGCACTTTTACGAGTGCACATGAAAGAGATTAACGACTACGTCGGACGGGTATCTCGAATGCAAATGATTCACCTGCACATTCCCCGTGCGACGTGTTGCCATGCTGCAAATTATGGGATGTTATTTATTTGCTTTGCAGACGCCCACACAAAGGGCAACTTAACATCGCAAACAGCTTTACATATGGACCATTTAGACCCAACCAAAAGACACCTCCTTTTAACCTACACCCCTTCGGCTGCACATTGCCTCTGAATCATTGCACCGTTGCACTCCAGAAGCCCTGCTTGGGGAATTGAGCAGTTCAGTTCCTTGATAGTGCACTAAAAAATATTAAGCCCACATTTTATAAGGCTAGTTCCAGGGGAGTAGTATGTTTCAGTAATCTGACTAAAAAAGTGTTGTGAAAGGTTTGGAAAATGCTCTTGAAAATGAAGTACACAGCCTGGAATACACTATACAACTTTGGACGGGCCAAACCTAGTTGCTGAATGACAGAGTCAGTTTGCAGAATTTGGCCAGACGGAGTTGGTATTTTTCACAGAAATATAGTTTACGATGGACTAAGACTTTAAATTAAATTCATCCATCCAGTCAGAGGATGTCATATTTTCAATCGCCATGCATCTCCTAGCCATGAGACACATTTCTGCGCAAGTTTGTTGTGTTTGGAACGACTTGAAAGTCTAGCAGTGTGATCCTCAGTCGTTTAGTGTATGATGCTTAGTTTTCCCTCTGTAACTATTTATAAAGTCTAGCCTAGTGTTTTAAAATCTGTTCTGATGACGTGTATTCCGGCCTTCAGTAAATAATGGTGAAAAAAAAGTTGTGTTGATGCATCTTTTTAAAATGCAAGATATACTTGTGAACAGTCCAGCTCTCTATATAAACAAACACACGCACACACAAAACAATGTGCAACCTCTTCCTCGTTTTTGATTTGTTTATGACTATCATAGCTGCTCTCATACAACACAATACGAAAACACACTTGGCCTCTGTGCTTTCCAGCTTGTAGAAATCTAGAGAACATTGACCTTTTTCAAATGCAACCGGCGAGTTTTAGATATGAGTTGCTGTCAAAAACACTCTGAAAACCTACAAAAAAACAAAAACAAGCTTGACTGAAAACCACTGAATGGGCACCTCAGCGATTATGCATATTACCAAGAGACACTGATTCCGGCCCTCTTCAGTTTATGTGATGGATAGAGGGCAGTGGGTTCTCTGATAAGCATGGGCTAAACATCGAATCACTCACTCGTATTTGTTTATCATCTGAACTTCTACATAAAGAAAAAAAATCTACATCTGAAAACAACCTATGTATTGCATACTGTCTATTTAACAGTATATGGGCTATACATTATTTTAGAGACTAGTTTGACAAGACTGCTTTTTTGTACTTCGAAAGCAATAATTACATGAGCAAATGATTCCTCTATTATTGTAACAGTATGTTGGCAATAAAAAAGCTATGAATCATGTTAATTAAAGAGGAAATAAAAAATAGAAGTTAATATATAAAACGAGAAATGTATGATTTAAGATAATTCTGGTAATTTATAAAGGTCAAATATTATAACAACATATGAACTAATTAGCTTATAAGAGCCTTCTTAAAACCTTCAAATCCCTTTAGTCAACAATGGGAGACATATAAATACCATGCATCAACAAAATAAAAATACAACAGATCGGACTAGCCTCAACATCTAGCATTAATCCATCCAGTAAAAATGAATACTTCCATCAGTGTGATCAGTTGTTGTTGTTTTTTTGTGCATCAACAAAATATAATTTTTTAGCTTGCTCAGGCTTGAAACATTATTGAATTCTGTGTTTTTTCTTATTCCATATCTTTGGTTGCTCATGCTGCAAAATGGAAGGCGCTTGTTTGTCAAAGGGGCTGAGAGCCTTGTCCATTTTGACATTCACATTCTAGCAGTAATGATCCTAAAAGCTGCAATTAAGCTGACTGTCACATCCCGGGGAGCACGCGGGCAGCAGCACAAGGCCTCGTCCTCAAGAGCTGCATCCATTGCGCCTGCCCAGGATTATTCCCTCAACACATCATTTTTCCAACCCCCCTCTCTCTTTCTCTTCTCCTCGTTTTCCCTGTTCTTTTATTATAGCCTTCATAATGATTTTTGTAGAGGCCATGTACAAATATGTGGTGTTTTTTTTAAGTAATGATTTCAAGAAAATAATGTGCATTATTTGTATGCAAAAAAAAATCTAATTGATTTAATTCAATTTAACTTACTATATCGTCATCAGTTTTGTTTGTGCCTTTGAATTGATAGCTTGATGTTCTAAAGCAACATCAATCTGAATAAAAATTCCCAATAGTGTTTAGATCATTTACTGTTGATTCCTAAAATAATAGAAATGCAGTCACAGAAAGCAACTGGAGTGCCACGACTTATTTTGTGTGTGTGTGTGTGTGTGTGTGTGTTTGATGCCTGGGGCTGGGTCCCTTCCTTTGGGAGATGAAACAACAACTCTCTGTTATTAAATCATGAAAAGAATACGGACAACACCAGGTGGGCAAATCTATCAAAACTCCTGGCAAACACACATGCGAGCATACACCCATAAAGGGGGCAAAATCATTTTAATTAGCTGAGTGAATGTGATTTGCTGAATGTGGGGAACTAGGCTCTGCACACATTAAAATTGGTCTAATTTTCTGCAAAAAGTCCCATCTGAGTGGACCTGGCCACAGTCAATCAAGTTAAAAGCTACGGGTGCTTAATTTGATTTACCAATATAAAATGCAAATGAGGTGATTAAGTGGAGAGGGGAGCCAGAGTAGGAGCCTCTTTTAAACCATCAAGTTAAATGTGAGCAGACATCGGACTGGCAGAAGCAAGAATGTTTTAGCATATTCGTTTGATTAGAGGTACAAAAATTTAATTAGTGTAGCTAATTGCTTGACAAATTGCAGCACACTCCTGAAAAGACAGATTTTTTTTAAAACCGTGTAAAACCCCCTCCGCATGGAATTTTTTTTTCCCAAATGGCCCCTATGCCAATATGTGAAAAGCATAATTAAATAAATGGAAGATGGCACAACAGTACCTTACAATAGCAAATGAGATAATGCCTGTAATTAGGCAGGACACAAGTCTATGTCCATATGCCATGTTTCTCTTCAGCTACTCTCCGTTCCTCTCATAGGACAAATCTAATAAGCCTCCTTAACTAGGTGAGGCTCTCCTGGGATCCTGAAGAGCTGTCGGTCCAAGGCCGAACCGTCGCACTGGAGAACTAATCAGAGTATGACGCATTTAATCAGGCCAAGCTCCTGTACTACAACAAACATGCTGTTTTTGTGCTTAAAAAGCTATACGTTTATGAGAGTATTTAGCAGCACTGTACAAACATGGCAAGGCACATGTGTATGTAAATGCAAATTAGTTACACACAAAAAACAAAACAAAAAAAGAAGCAAACAATTTCTCATTTTCCTTATTGGATGACAAAATAACAGTCTTTTTCTCCATACCTTTTATCTCTCACATACAATATGTTTAATCTAGTCTCTCAGCCTCCAAAAATTGCCCATTTCAATCTGATTGGCTGGCTATAAATCAATTTCCAGCATTAAGGGTTCCTGAAAGCACAACAATGATGTGCTTTCAAAATACTGCAAGGACTTTAGGTGGACTTTAAGTGTGTAGATTAGTGGCTTTAAATGCTTGAGGCATGAAATATCTAGTAAACAAGTGTCCACAAGCAGAATTGTAGCAGATCTTGATCTGGTTACACAAGACTTTCCCATGGTTTTACAGTCATGGCCATTATTTTGTCTAAAGATTTAGACCAGTAATGTTTTTTTTTCTTCTAATGCATGTTTATAAAAGTTAATCAAATGCAATAACTGAACTAAGCCATCATCCTGGTTTAATCTAAGCCCTGTCTGTGAAACATGTCTGTGTGCTATACAATCCAATGCTAAAATGGTTGTTATTAAGACTACACAACCATTAACAGTTTTAGAATAGCTTGCTGCTTTCTTACATTTCAGCATGCCCCAAATAATTGGGTACATTCCAGCCAATATCAATATTCTTACATCATATATAATGTATAATTGTTTCATGTATAATTGTTGTGTAATTGTTTAGGAAACACTGACAAGCCATTAAAATTGATTATTGTTACATTCATAAAAATCTAATAGCCTTTGGAACAAACAGGTCGTCAGATCATGGTAAAATGTGCATGGAGGTTAAGTTTGTATCTAGAACAACAGAATTAGATAATGAGATTGCATAAAATCAATGTAACATTACATTTTCCAAATACAAAGATTTAACGGCAATTTTATCAAAGCTAAACTACGAGGAACTGCACAGCCGCCAATCTGCGTTGAGTGAGGATTGAGCTTCTCCAGCTGCTAGACCTGTAACGTTAGGTCAAAAGTTAAGGGAAAACCCTAAATGTTATAAGATTTTGTTTTTTCCTGGTCGAGTTGTTAAAGCGAACTAACTTATATATTAATATTACGACCTTAGTAACGAGGCGCCATATTTAATTTCTATCAGGACTTAGGCTAACTTATGTTAGACCTAAAGTGTGCATTGTTTTGGATTGTTCTGTTCTGTAAATGTATGAATCGTGTGCTTTGTTTCTGCGAGAATGGATTTTTTATCGGGTAGGTTTTATAATGATTTTGAATACATAGAAAATTAATAATTACATTTAGTATAAAGTTTTCGGTCGATCAACCATGTTTAACGTTAGCCACCTGCTAGTGCAGCAGTGGACACCCCACTTCTGTGGCGTTGATACTTCCTAAAGTATTTTCTCCATATGGATAACACAATATTCGTTATAAGCCATGACGAATCAGGACATTACAAACTTTAATTTGAAGAAAAGTATTTGAAAATCGGACAAAGATACAAGACTGTGTAGGCTCGAGTTATTTGGTTGTAGGCCATTTTTTAATCAAAATCCACTTTAGTTTGCAGTCGTAAGTTATTACACGCACTCGATGGTTTCTGTGTTGTACCAAACTTTATTTTTGATGTGAAGCGGCGGCCATAAAGCCAAATCATGGGAAAATCTACGAGATAACAAGTTACATACACGAGGAACTGTATTCTCGGTCAGCGCCACCTATCGTGCAGGCGTGAATAACATTACCTGAAGGGAATCAATAGTTTTGTGTGTAATCTTTGCTAGATTTTCTTAATAACTGTAAATGCATCATCGCAGTCTGTGAAAAGGGTACATTTTTGATTAGTAGTCCAAGTAAAGAGAGACTAGATGCGTTTATGATAGTCATGATATTACACACACAATTTTGCAGCCAAGAAACTTTACTAAAGGTGATGTGTGTAATTTCCCATCAATAGTGTCTCTAGGGTTGCAACAAATGATTATTTTTATAATCTATTAATCAACAAGTATTAGAACTAGGGATACTAACAATTAATTCTAGGATCAATTAAATGTCAATAATAATCTAGTTGATGAAACTTATCAATAGTTTATTAAGAAAGGTTATCAAACACTCCCTCCAGAAAAACGCAATAATGTGATCGCATAATATGCGTGGGACGCCTTTTTTCAAATACGCCTCACTTTTGCCACATAAATTGCAGATTTCTGTGCAAAATATGCAGGGCTTGCATGATTTCATAATCCTTGCATGTTTGTTGCAAAAAAGTCACATATATCTTAGAAGAAAGTTGAAGAATGTTGCGTGACATTACAAAAGGGACGTAATTATGCGATGTGAACATCATCGAAAAGATGTAAAACAGGAGCACACTTAATTAATTTTTTACAGAAGTTGTAGCATATTACTTTTGTAAAGCTACAGAACTTGTTTGACTCATCAATGTTTTGTAAGTTTGATGTGTTCATTAAAGAGCCCCTATCATGGATTTTTGAAAATGACTGTTCATGTGGTGTGGAATATAGCTCTGAGGGAATGAAAACATCCTGCAAAGATTTATATCTGAAAGTGCAACGTATATAAAGTTATTGTCTTTCAAAAGAGAGTCGACTCTGAGTCTATGAAATGAATTGTTTTTGAAACGAGTCATTAGCTGTTTCGTAGTGACATAGATACAAAACATAAGCTTATTGGCCGCGCCCAGTTACTGCGTGCGCAGACGGAAGTGTAAACTTGAAGTCTAGAACACAAATACTTCAGCTGAATAGCATCATGTCGAGAAGACGCTGTGTTCTACAATGCAAAGACAGTTCAGCCACTTTGTTTTCATTTACCAGGGACGAGCATGTGAAGAATCGGTGGTTATAGTTCATATTTGTAACGATACCACAACAGTATAGCCCGATTGACTAATCATTCAAAACCATAAATGAATTCAAATGTGTATTCGCAAGCCGGTTGTTCCTGAAGGAGGGCTTAGTATCCAGTGTATATGGATCAGCTTCCTCCTCCGAATCCAACCTGTAAGTATAATTAATAATTCTTGCTTTTATGGGTTTTGAACGGTTATGTAGCATCGGGCGCGAGGAGGGAAGGCGTAATAAGTATGTTTGTGCGTGTGTGTGTGTGTGTGTGTGTGTGTGTGTGTGTAAGTTACGTTCAGCGCAGCTTCTAGGTCTCCAATGTCAATTTTTTTAAAATATGTGAAATGTTTGTCGCTGTTATTGGAGTTGTCATAAAGAATAGAGCGTCTTGTAGTACTGCAGTGCTTTATCAATATGTTTATGCGTTGGTTACACCCCTACTCTTTTTCGAAGGAGATCCTATGATTTTTAATGACCACAGAGAGTCCATTTAAGCCCAATTTTATACTCGCAAGCTTTTTTATGAAGGTGGCCTTACAGTTTAAACTGGCAAGAAAAAAGAAATGCAAATTCTAAACTTTAGTGATGATGTGACACTGCCTCGATTGTGGAAGTGACAATTCCTATGTCAACTGTGCAAGCTCTTAGTGCAGACACGATGTGATGTGAAGCCATTTGCACATTTTGAGAGGGAAAGAGAGATAGCGTGCTGATTCACTAATGCTGTTGGTGAAATTATGTCTCATGAAAACTTTTCAAATTACTTGGTAAGTTATTTAATAAATAAATGTGAATTGTACCGCACCTTTAACATTATAATTATTTTACCCATGCCAGACAGAGATTGAGACGGCACTGCTGCAGGTCATGCCATACCTCTCTCTTAATGCGTCGTCTCGTCAGAATGAGATTGGTTTTTGATATCGGCCTTTATATAGACCGCTGATCAAACTTCCTAAAGCGAATATCGGGCAGATAGTGATCTGTAACCAATCAATCAGAGCACCCCTACATGCAATTGATTAGGTGGACTATAGCCACTTATTTTGAAGCATAGTTAACCAAAGGTCAAAAAAAAAATTGATTTCACTAAACATCAAAAATACTTGTGTAAACACCACAATAAAAGTACATAGAAAAGTCAACAAGTAATACTGCTGGTTGATAAAATATTCTATGATGCATGACCAACCTACATATGAAATGTGATATATGACCCAGGTGTAAATCAAAACCTGTCAATCTGCGCAAACCAATTAAAGCATGCCCAGCTGTAAAACAGTGTCCGATTGGTCTCTGCACAGTTCTGATACGACTATATTCACACACAACACCCAGAATCTAGTTTTTATTAATTGAATTTTCAAATTACATTGGAAAACCCTGCGCTATAATCGCGATGTGATCGGATCGTGGAAGTCATATTAGCTTTGGCCAGACAGCATGTCATGTCAGTCCGTGTCACAGCATTTCACATTGTTCCTACCCACTATACCCATCCACCACACCCAAAATTCAGGTTTTATTGCCTGAACTTTCAAATAACATTGGAAAACACTGTGTCATGATCGGATTGCGGAAGTCATTGTCTTACACATTGTCTTGTCTTTTGTTTGGACTTGTTCGAGACCATTTGCTCTAAATATACAGTAGATGGTAACTATGCAAAATAGTAAGCCAAAGTTTATTAAACCAAAACGTGGCGCAAAAGCATCATGTGTACACGTGAATCTGAAACCCCTTGTCCATATTTTCACAAATACAAATATACTTATTCATAAATTAACACCATTGCTGAGAATTTTCGATTTTAAACCGCAGTGAACCAAATCCAGTCTAAAAACGTGGTTTGAAATCGCTTCGAAGCTACCGTGTAACCAATCACGTCAATGTGCCTGCGGGCTTTAGCACATTAACAGCAAACTAGCAGTGGAGTCTCGAGAGATGCCAAGTTATCCCGCTATATTTTTCTGTTGGTTTGAAAAATCTGTATATTTAGCAATATAGCAGGTGTATGATATTGATGAACTATATTCCTTTCTCTACTGACGTTCTGAGTTGTTCAAAATGTTCCTGATGATTGTTAGAAAGCAGCTAGCTGACTCTGAGATGCGAAGGGGTTTGTGTAACATTAGCAACACATTATTATTTGCTTGATAACATAGTTGAGACTGAAGCAAAAGGCTAATAATATTAATTACTGTTATGTGTCTGTATTGTTAAGAGCAATACCATTGTGCAGCGTTTACCTCAGTAGGTTGGCTTGAGTGGATCTGTGAGCTAACGTGAGATAGGTGGGGCTAATTAGCATATTCATCTGCATATACTAAATGAAGCAAGGATGTATTTAATCTCGTTGCATTTAAGCTATTTTAAGGCATGAAGAATTTTTTTTTTTTAAACAAAACAAAATGTCATTTTGGTGATTAAAAATGAGTTTTAAGGGATCAGGGGGACTTAAAGTAACATGGCAGCGCCTGCCCCGCGCTTCGGATTTAAGAGGTAGAGGATATCGATTATTTGATTGTCAATTTAAACAATGAATGATTATGTAAATTTATGTAAATTGACATCCATATCCTGAACTTTGCTTGAGATAGATTAAATTAAGTCAATTAAAATGGTGTGTCTCTTGTTGTTAAGGACAGTATGTAATTAGAAATTAGTAGTGAAATAAATTTACAAGCAAAGGTTTCTTGACATGAAAGTAAATGTGCCTTTACAATTAGACTCGGTTTTCATTGAAGACAGCCCTCCATCTTCTTTGAGATAATTATGGTGTTCAGAAGACAGTAGTAGAGATGATATCACCTAAATAGGTTGATATTGCATATATCCTGTCAGAGATAATGAAATGTTGTAGAGTTTCTCATCACTCAAAGCTGAAGACACAGAGAACCAGCTCTAAATAACAAGTTCCTAAAAGAAAATGCAGCAACGTAGTCTTTGTTTGAACAAGGTAATGAGGACTCTCATTTTAAAGATACATGGCATGCTTCGTTTTGGTCGACGTCAACTGGTAAATCCTGATCAGATCCTGGCATTGGCATATGCAATATGTCATAAATGTCAACATAAAAATTACACCTTGTGCTTACGTCAGTCACTGTCAATATGCCATTCAACAAATCTTATCTTAGCATGACTATTTTAAAGCAAAAACATCTCAATGCCTCGAGTGAAACCAGGGAAACAGCTTTAACATTTGATGCAGATTTTCATTTAGGGTAAATGTCAAAAAGTTAACTGGCTACCAAGACACAGGGCTACAACAGACATTCTCAGCGCTCGGTCAAAATGGAAAAAAAATTACAGCTGTGTTAATAGAGATAAAGATTTGCCTGCTGAGACATAAATGCCGTCCTCTATTGGTCTGACATTAAGGAGCACAATGACTCAGGTTGAAGTAAAATAGGACACTATGGCTCTCTCTGGTCATAAAATGTGCAGACCGACCGTATTCCAAGATGCTATTAGTAATTGTCACCACACAACTGTTGCCCCTGCAGAATATGTCTAAAATGTAAAAATGTTGAAACAAAGCATTGGATTTTCCAAGAAGATTTATTTTATAGCCTGTAAGATTATTATTGTAATGTACAAACAACTTTGTCTGGGTGGTTTTTGCCAGTAAGTTTCCTTATAATGTGGTGTTCTTGTTGGGGCAAACTTGTTTGCATCTTGACTAGTAGACTGAAGTCCCTTAACTTCTTCGATGTTTTAAAGGCCAAGCACTCAGAAGTAGACAGCCGGTGGTCTACTTATTGTGGAGAGGGGGCTCTTGTACATATGTTAGGGTCTTGTCTTGAGCTTCTCTACTGAAGGAGCTGTGTTTAGAATATTGATAGGCACTACACTGAGAGATTGCAGGCCTCTTGTCAACAACTGACTGACATGAGCTGTTAACATGCTATTTTCAGCCCCTGGCTTTTCACTGTGGCATTCTTGTTAGAAGATCACCTAAAATCCTGTGTTTGTTCTCTTCTATCTCCGCTTGAGGTAATCCTTTCTTTCTCTCTGTGTATTCTTCTATGGATGCATTGAGCTCAGCTTTCAAAAAAAAAAAAAAAAAACACAGGCCTTTCTATTGAATGCATCTTGACTGTCTATGACGACCGGTTAAAGACTTAAACAGTTTTACACTAATAAATACTGTTCATTGTAATAGTTGTTGGGTTACAGTAAGCTTTTTTCCTTCTTTTTTTAACATTCAGAAAGTCCACCGAGACCTTTATTCATACGGTATATTATTCTCATTCACGGTATGGCAGCCTTTAGTGCGTACTGGCAGTTTTTCCCCTCTGTCATTTGTTTTCATGAAACTCTCAAGAGTTTTATGCAGGAAGGGAGGGACACATTTGATTAAATGACAGAAAACAAAAGCCACACTGTCAGGGTTGATTAAAGTCTGAAGAAAATAGTCTGGACCTGAAATGATTTCCATTACACGAAAATGACAACCTTATAAATGACAACCTGTGTTGTGTTTTTACACACCTTTGTGTCTAGATAAGGACAACACATTTTTTGTGTTATCTTTAGACTTAACCAATGTTATTCCACTCAACACAAACCGTTTTTTTCCAGTTTTTATTATGTATTAATGTGTTATAGTTATACAATTTGTGTCATGTGTTATTTTTGATCCAATTGAACAAAACTTGTTTGCAATAAAAACAACAAACTCGCATGTAGTTTATATAGAATTTATTAATCCTGCTTTATTTACATAAAAATAGTCAACATCCAAAAAAGTCATCAACATATAGTACTTTAAACATTAACAATGTTGCTTGTGTGAAGATTTCTTGAAGAGTTAATAGTTAAACATCAATCATTTTTATTTTTGGACATTTGCTCACATGCAGATCATACAAGTGTTGGTGAGGGTTGGTGATATGAAGCCCCTCGCATATCAGGGGCATCTTGCGTTCAAAGCTGCAAGAGTGCAAATAAAGACACATTTGTTATTTATACACGAAAGTAATATAGCTGGCTAACGTTAGCTAGCCTGTTATATTTATTATAGCCACCATTCATTCGTGTATAAAATGCCCTTCAAATGATCACAAGACATTTTGAAAGCATCTAATGCCAAGTACAGACATTTTTCTTACCTGCAAAGATAACCAGCAATGATGAAAAGTTTCAGCAAGAGGAAAATTGCATGAGAATAGCGCCTCACAAGGCAGTTATGTGATTGGATGATAATAAACATATATTGTGTTGGACATGGACACACGGTTGTTGATTTTTTTTAACAGACAAAATGACCAAAACTTAAGAAAATATGTTAAGAATTAACTCAACCTCTTTGAGATTGAAGGGTGTGCACATGACCTACAAGTCTAGAAAAAAATGTAAAAATGAGACATTCCTATATTGTCCCTGTATAATATACATAATGCATGCCAAACACCACTAGTGTATGCATGTATTTACATTAAGTATGATGTGAATATGTTGTATATAATTTATCTTTAATAAAGTCACCTCCCCAGATGACATACTAGGTCTACTTAATTGAAATAGTTAAACGTAGCATTTTAAACCCACAACTGAACAAATCTGAAGAAACATTTAAGTTTTTTATATACATAAAATCTACATAGGCTACATTTTAAAGCACGCCCTGTCCTTAATTTATGTAATGAGAGTTTTTTTTATTTATTTATTTTTTAAATGAATTGAATAGCTCATTATTTTAGGGTGAAGCACTGCACTAAATGATGGTTTGTAAAAACTCGACATAGGGTTTAGAAGGCAAATTCCAAAAATCCAACAGCGTTTTCTAGAGAAAATTGTTATGACATCTCGTTTTTATAAAGTGCACCTGCAGTGATAAAAATCAATGCACATACTCAATGTGTTCCCCATGTTTATTGCATCTCTCCTTGAACAAAATGCTTTGTTCCAGTCGCATTTACAGGTGTCCACTCTGCTTACCTCTGCTCGCCACAAAATTAGCCTACTTGTATTTTTAACATATAGGCGTTCACTTAGGCATTCACAACACTGCGCCCTTGGGTCTGAAATAATTCTTGTTATTGTAGCTGTCAATTACACTGTGTATTACCTAAAATTTGACTGCCTACTTTTTAATGGAAATAGATAGCTTTTATTGAGGCAACAATTTCCTGTATGAATAGCGAGCGAGTTCAACTAAGCACAAAAAGTTAATCTAATATATTCTGACGACACTTGAAACGTGTCTGTTGAAAATGGTATATGAAGTACTACCAGACACAATCACTTTTTTACAAATGGTTTTCTGTGCAATTTGTAGATTGGTAGGGGAATACTGGGAACTTTTAGTGATAGTAATAGGCAGTTTTCCTATGTTACGGAAGCTCACAAGTTATATTTATTTGTTATTTTTTTGTAAGATGCCAGATGAAATGGACACACTAGTCAAACTGTGTTACATCTTCCCTAGATCAAGTCTGTAGAAACATTTAAAAATATTCGATTTTTTAACTTTGTATTTTGTTTTATTTTTCTATTTTTGTGTACCATGTCCATTTTTGCTCAACTTTGCCACACACTGCACCTGAATTATGCTGTTTAGAAGCCACATATTTCTTTTCAAACACCATTCTCCTAAGATTTTATTTTAACAACAAACTCGATTGCAGCAATTTCAAATGTATTCACAGGCATTGTGTTTTCATATTGTAAAAGAATTTCTAAAAGTAAAGACATTGCTAAGCATTGCTAACATTTGATAAAATGGGATCTTCTTTTCAAACAGTTCAAAGTAGGATAAACTTAAAGAGGTCTTATTTTACTTCAGCTTTGAATAATTTTCAACCCTGTGGCAAAGCGGGAAAAAAAGAAAGGATTTGTATATGTGTTTTATAAAGTATAAGATGCTACACACTGATTTCATTGATGCTGTAAAGCCAGAGAAAGTGTGTCAAGACCGCAAGGAAGCAAGTATAGCAGTATAGTTCAACTCAAAGTGACAGATAAAAGAAAGAGATACTCACAGCCGTGATGAGACACATAAGCCGGGGCATGGGATCGACTTCTAGGCAGATGAAACCCTGTCACACATCTGCATACAATGGCAGGGAAGAGAATGCTATCTCATCTCATCTCATCGACAGCATCGTGTTTAATCAACAAACAATTAAAATTGAATGGGATTTATACCCCTCAGGCACCAAGTGTAGTCACTACCGTAAAGCACATGTACTTGGCACAAGTTGCAGGTCAATTGCTTTATGACAGGGTTCGGTGTACTGTTGGATATGTTTGTTTTATAAAGAAGGTTTTTGTTTGTTTGTTTGGTTTTTTTTTTGTGGCAATATTCTTGATCTGCATAGGAGATCAGCCATGCAGCAAGGTTTATCTATCTTTGTGATGCGACATCATAAGGTATGACTAAGGACAAGTCACATCACAAAGATAGATAACCTTGCTGCATATATAGGCTGATCTCCAATGTAGATCAAGAATATTGGACACCAAAAAAATGCATGCATAAGCACAGTGTTGGCATATTTCTTCTTTGGTTTGAGGGATGTAATCAATACATTAGTAATATACGATTTAGTATTCATCATAAAAGGTGATGATCTTTTGATGAGTGAATTCTAAAGGCTAGTATTTTCTTAAAGCTTTCTGTAATAATAGCAGCAAAATCTGGTCTATTATTGCCTGGTATGACTGTAGTTAAAAGTACCATATTATAAAAGTCTTAGTTTTATATTTTGTGCAGTGTTTGTAGAGGGAAGCTCATGTTGTTCCACACATTTTCATTTTTTTCTAAAGTCAAGATTACTGGGACTACTATAGTATATAGAGTAATCCTATTTTTATGTCATTGCGCATGTGCAGTCAATTCGGTTTTAAAATTGATCAAGTGTTTACTTGTCCTCTGGATCGTATTAGAAAATTTGAACCATAATTTGTTTCATTACAGTTTACCATTTTTTCAGCATATCTGAAAACTTGTAATTTATCGCAATAAAAATCTCTCCATAGTTCAAACGCTCTGCCGATGTTGATCAGTGTTTTCGCCCTAAGTCGATCCGATTCACATCTGCCCTGACGAGCTTCAGCAGATACATTTTTGTTTTGTTTTTATATTTATGTGGAGTTTGTGTTGGAGTCTTTGTTGTGCTGGAGCCAGGTCATTTTTTGGGTGTTATCAGACTCCATGTCTTTAGCTGCAGTGCCGTCGCATAGACTTATAGCACCTTTATATATACATATATACATATAGCACCTTTAAATGAGCTATTACAAAACTGTTGGTGACCTTTTTTTTTCAAATACATTATTGCCTCCAATCCCTCAGCTGTCCATAATGAGGACGGACCTTATCAGTTACAGAATATATCTCTTAAATTGACTCATCCAGTAGTAGATTTCAGGTCATAAGGAAATCTAGGCCAGTTTTTTTTTTTTTTTTTTTTTTTTTTTTTTAACTCTGGTTAATCACAGTGAGGAACAGTACCCACAGCCAACGGATCAAACAGATGAATGTGTGAAACATGATTAATGTTCACGTAAACCGCTTACAGAAATGAAAAAAGGCAAAATCTAGATTAATCACCGGCTCACTCTGCTGTTTGAATTTATCATGGTTTATTGTAATTTCCCTAATTCACAAACATCAAATAAACAAAATAGTATTATTTGTATATATAAACGTTTATGAATTGAATTACAGATCTCAGAAAATGTTACATTGGCTTGTTGACCTCAATTAAAATAATCCTTGATCTTGAGTACTATTAACTTTTTCCAGACTGTATATTCTGTAGCTTATCAGTTTAGGAAATTCATACTGATATCTTAAAGCAGCTTTACAAGAAGTGCATAGACATACAGTGAATTAGTATGTAATGGGGTACAGTACACCGAACGGGGCAAATAATTCGAAGGAAAAAAGAGACGTGTCCAGCAGTTTACCCTGCTTAAACTTCATCATAAAAAATGGAGAGGATAGGGGTATAAGATGTGTAACCAGTTTGTAAGAGAAACCTCTGTGTGTCTCCTCAAGCAATTAATGGCAGCACTGTGAGGTGAAATGAAATTTCAATACCAGTCTCCTCTGCAACCTAAAACCTATACCGATGTGCTTCAGAAGCTGACTTCTGTACAGTACTGTACAGTACAGTACTGTATGTGGGCCAAGCTGTACACATTTTTTTAGCTGCTCTTTATTCAAAAAAGGCATTGGTGTAGGATTATTTTTTATTGAAGTATCAGCCCCAGATGAGCCGGCCTTTTGTTGAATATCTGTTCTTATGGGTGCATCTCTCTGTTCAACTCCAACATATCAAGTTTAAAGCAATGTACAGGACGGGGTTGGGTGGAGCACAAAGGTGTGGGAAAGAAGAGCTTGAGTGATGAATTCATAGTGAGGTGATCTTTATACTGATTTAATACTACAAGCATATTAGCTTACAAGGCTTAGACTTGTGTATTAAAACATTTCTATGTATCTCACAATTCGGGCAGGTGCATGTCTTCGGATACCCCTCAACTAACATGGGAAAGCTTCTACGGTGAAATAAAATGAAGTGTTGATTTCAGTTGACTATAATATGCTTCACGGTACTTTTTGGGGCACTAATTGTGAAACGAGACAATAGTGACGTTTTAATATGATACAATATATTTTTGAAATAAATTTAAATGAAATAAATTTGAATACACATTAATTCAAGCCAAGGTTGCTAATTTTAAACTAGTGGTAATATGTCTGTATCGATTATGAAATAAACATAATTTTTATATAAATTCATAATGAAGAAAAATATTACACTAATTTTTTAAACTTGTGGTAATATGCCTCTATCAAATATAAAATAAGCATAGTTTTCTTATAAATTAATAATTAAAAAAAATAAAATAAAAGTAAATGACAATTGTACAATAGTAAACTGTATTAATAATTATTATTAATACACACCAAAAAGTACCTAATTTGAACCTGCGGTAATATGAAACAAAGTTCATTGAGTCTAATTAGTTTAACAATATGAAATACCTTCATACTTATTAATAAGGTAATATTATGAAAAACCCTGCACAATAGGTTCCCTCAAGGACAATTTGACAAATGTAGTGCTAATTATGAGCATGGATACACAATACTGGGCTAGTCATAGAGTGAATGGCATTACATTGTTGCGCAAATTACTGTTTGTGGTAAATAGCCAATAATTTGATGAGGTTCTTTTTGTGCCCGTCTGTAAAACCTGGCTCATAAAGTCATGACAATAGTGAATGTAATGGGATACAGAGAATTCCTGTGAACTCATAATGCAGTCTTGACATGGAGCGTGTTTGATAAATGTTGTGAAATGCACTACGAGTTCCCATTCATCATTCCATTGTACTGCACTCCAAGTACTTTTGCACAGACAGACTGCTTTTATGAGAAACTATGCATCTGTTTGTCAACAGGAAGAGGGGATTTTATGTGGAAGAGCAGGTAAAACTCTTCTCACAATGTCGTATTTCTCTTGTTTCCTCTATTTCCAGTCTCTGCCTTTGGTTCAGTTAGTAACATCAGTTTGTCAGCTAGTGCCCCTAGCTGGTGTCAGTGACCTAAGGCCCCCCCGCCTTCCTGATAGTCAGACACTCTTTTCATGGTCAGGTGGCTGAGGGAGAAACCGTATATCAGCCTCGTAACCCACAGGAGGTTTGAATTGGGGACGAGACAGTTGTGAGACAACACAACCCATGGAACATCCTGTATTCTGATACACTGTGGAAAGTAGGAGAATAGCCGCGATGTGAGAATGAAAAATGTTCGCCTCCAGCAACCTTCACCTTTCTTAATCAGGGACCCGAATGTATTGTCTGAGCGGTATCACCTTTGCTGTTTTCCCATAGTGGTCAGTTTGACCTATGGCCATCTGGTTAATGTCTGCTTCTGCTGATCATCTGCCACTCACTGGTTATCACTCTGCCTCTATCTCCAACCAGGTGATAAAACTGACTACTGTCCAGTCTGGGAATGAAGGACAGTAGTAGAAAATAGAGCATCTGTAGTGCCATAAAGATGCTGGTTACTGTAGACGGTGGGATCGAGAGAGAAGGTTCCAGGACAGCGACATAGCCATCCATGAAATGTCTGGGGGTTTGAAGTAAACTGTATCTGAATAGCATGTAACTTGTAAGTTGTCTGTAAATTTATCATTAGCATTTTAATAGATATTTTGCATGGACAACAAATGAGGCCATTGTCTTTCCTAAACTGGGAAATGGAAAAAAAAAGAAAAAGAAATATGTAAATACAACTATATGGAGGGTTGTTTAGCATCTAGAGGTAGTTGCTGAATAGTTGAATATTTCTTTTAAGGTGTTGATTTTGTATTTAGGTAGCCTATGGGTCATTCTTGTTATGCGTTTTATTGTATGTTGGATACAATATTAAACGCACAATATTTAAATTTATAAACTTTATTATTTTACTTTTAATTACAATTATGTTACATTTAACTATTTTACTTTTTGGATTTGACCGGTTGAGTTGCCATTTTTTGTCATGTTCCTAAAAATGTATTAAGACATTTTTTTCTCTTTTTCCTTTCTATCCACCTTATTTCTGACGACCTTACTTTTTGAATTCTGGGCGGCACTTCCGGTTTGGGGAACTTGCATTCAAAAAGGATAAAACGAATCCTTTCAAATCAAAAGGTTGCCCTACAAATAAAGCTGATACAGTTTGACTGGATAAACTGTCAATTTTCCTTCATGATTTATTTTCAGACATCATGAGAATAACGTTATACTTGTTATTTTAACGTCACGTTATAATAAGAATATCTATGGCAAGAGCTCTTTTCAGTCGCTGCTTTCTTTTCCTCATGATGATTTTTTTCCTTTGCAATCCGCTGTAAAATATGAAAAATTATACTATACGGCACATTTCTGTACGATATTCCGTTAATAATTCACTGGAATGCACAAAGAATCTCTCGTTATTCTCCTCAAATACTCGTGTCCCTTTCCAGGTTTGTTTTCACAGGTAAGTGCAATTTATCTGTCAAAATGACAAGGAATCACTTTGATATAGTCACGTAATTGATTAAGGCTTGTTAAAGCCTACAATACAGATATTTGCCTACAGTGATATTTAACCAAAGACTTGCGCATATGGGGCTATTTTTGGTCTGTTGAAAGTACCTGTTGATTCTTTTAAACTTTTACATTTTATTTTAATGTTTTATGAAGAGTGAGTCGATTAATGACACTTTTTTAACGTATTATGTTCATAAAGCGAGCCTTTCACTGATTGTTTACAGCTTAAGGAAGTTACACCCATAATTCACACAAAGCGTCATGGGGCGTAGGAATAAGGTGGATAGCCACAATGTAAGCAAAACCTTTTTTTTTGGTATTTTTAAGTCATTTTTATAGGGTTTTCATTTTGTCTTGGTTTCACAATTCATCCTGTTAGTATAAAAAATAAATAAATAAAGCCAATGCATGAAGAACATCATCCTCTAGGAAGTGATGTAATTTTTCGTGGGAAAACAACAGCACAAACATGAGCAAGTCTTTTATAAATGATGTTTTGTGATAATAGTTGGCTTGTCTCTAAAACGTTCCACTCTGTTAGATTCTGAAAAGGGTTAAAAACATTTAAATTAACATGTTAATAACTCATTCATTGAGCAATTGGATGTAGCTTTTATTTCCATTTTCTTCTACTGTGTGAATAATCAAAGTATAATTAGTAAGTTAGAGTGCTTGAGCTTGCCCAGAGTATATTATAGAAAGACATCTTAAATTACAAGACTGGCATATACATTTTTTATTAATTGGCAATTGCATAACCGCACTAACCCGCTTGTACATCAGCCATTTTCAGTCAGTTGTCCCCTATGTGGTCAATTAGCCACTACTAACAACCTTTACCTCCAAATCAAAGTAGGGCAGCATTTAGGGTGTAAATGTTTCAGACTGAAGCAGATAATCAAGGTATTTCATTGTGCAAAGGTTTCTGTCTGCTTGTTTTTGTATTGTAAACATTCATTTCTTCAACATAAATCCATTACAACTTATGAAAATATTTACTTCGTTAATGCACGCTTCAAACTGAAGATTTCACTGATTAGAAGTGTTTCAAAATCCAACTACAAAGTTACAGTTACAAAGTCTTCTTTCTAATCCATGAACATCAGAAGGCATGTACAATACATTCACAGGTGGATCTATATATCTGTGAATCAGTGTCTTATCTCAAAGCTTTGTGCACATCTGTCCATAACCATCATGAAAAATCCACATATACTTAAAAAGTTAACAATTATTAAAGTATTAATATGCATGTGTCTCACACATTGTTCTGCTAAAATGAAGCAAAATGATGGAAGAAGCATGTCATGATGCCCTGAGACATCTGGTAAGTGATTCTCACCCCAACTTGATAGAAGCTATTTTATAACACATTCTAGTGGAGAAATGAGCTAATGTTGACAAACTCATTTTTGATCTCTCTCGCTCAAGTTTCCAAGATGTCATAATAATCAAACTGGCGTCTTCTACTGGAAAAATCACGTCAAGAAATCTGCCTAATGCGATATCGTCTGCGACTAGCCCAACGCACCTGTCACATCAACCTACGGCAAAGTCAAGCGCACCGCTCGAGCCAGAGAAGTAAATCAGCTTGGCTTACCTTTAACAACAAACACATGTACGGTTTTGTCAATGGAGCAGCTCAAGAAACACAAGTCTTTGCCTGCGAGGTGCTAAAAGTGAACCTTAGAAGAGCTGTAACAATGAGCTCATCTGAAATCACTTTAGTTCAAGCGGCACCTTTATCCTTTATCAAAGAATCTTTCATAAACACCACAATGCCCATTCCGCACCTGTTTGATGTTTCTCCTCCTCCGCCTGGCTATTTTTCCACCCAGCCCACCATAGACAATACGAAAGGTGCACCCCTCAGGTGTGCTGGGCTCAATGATTGCTTCTTCCTTTTTTCATCGGGAGAGAGAGGCCACCCTATTCACTCCCTCACACGAACTGCTCAACTCTGTGTGGACTCGGTTTCTGTCCACTGAGGGGGTAACTGAGATGGGGGCAACAGAAAGTGGCTTTAGAATACATGCTTGAAAGAGGACAGCTTTAGTCTGAATGGAAGTCTATGTGCTTTGTTGTTTAAATGAGTGCTGTCTGTTGCCGTGTCCACACTGTTCGGCTGGGAGAGGAGAGAATTAAGTAGGTTGGCTATTTAGCGTCAATGGACGGTCCTCATGAGGAGATTGGCTTTTGTTGCACGGGACAAATGCAGAGTCATGCCTTGCATTGAGTGATGATTACTGTTTGTTCGGTCTTTAAGCATGCTGATAAAGCTTATCTTTTCACTGGAGTTTTTATTTTTGACAAGGCCTTTAAACACAACGTTTTGCTACTGTTACTTATGCAGGAGCATTTACAGTTGTGCATTTGGCAGACACCTTTATCCAAATTGACTTGCATTTTATTCACTGTGTATGTTTTATCAGTTTACAAACTTTCCAAAAAAAAAAAAAAAAAGCTTTCACTGAGGTGGTAAACCTCCGTCCACAAGAAACCATTTTCCACAAGAATATTCAAAGGCCCTTTACTTTAATTATTAATTAATTTAACAATATAAATATAAAATGTTTTTTTAAGTGTGGCATAATTAGAAAAATGTACATTTGTTATAAAAGGGCTCATAGAGTTTTATTTAAGATTTTATTAAAACTTTCCCGGTCCAACTAAGGCTTCCTTCAAAGAAAAGGAAAAAATAATAGGATTAATAAAAAAAAAAAAAAAAAAAAAATGAATCTTGATTTGTTTCTGTTTTAATGCCCTTTTTAAAATTATATTAGTTTTTCTGAGGCCCTCTTAGAAGTTTAAACTGTCCTCAATGTTGCACATTATTACCTTCTTGGTTTTCTCAACCGATTGGTTGAATGTAGTTTGATTTGCAGATTAATAGTGAAAAAAAAACAAAAACAAAAAAACATTTCTGAATGGATGCTGATGGTCAGATCCTCATCCTCAGTTATAATGGGAAACAGTGGGAGTGGGAAACAATTTTATTTTTTGGACGTCATCCCTTGGAACGGAGAACAGAATATTAAAAAGCATGTGGTTATGGTTATGTAAGGGATATCAGCTGCCCTATTTTTTATTTTACATTTTAGAAAGAAAGAATTCTAAAAGTAGACTTTAGAAATATTGAGAAAATATTGTAATATTAAATGTATACACAAACAACAACAACAACAAAAAATCCCTGCTTAGATATGGTTGATGCTATGTCATTTGGTAAGACTGTTTACTATCCAAAAAAAATAAATAATAATTGAAAAAAAATCACATGTCTGCCTAGTGTGGTCTTGGAGTTGATTTAGGTGGGTACATAAAGTGATCCCTTAATAATATTCAGTGCTGGTGTTCTTCAGGAAACACTACCTTGGATGATTCAGTTAGCTCAAATACCTCATTCAGATAGAGATGCTGCAAGATAAATGTAAAATTAGGGGTGAGCAATCTGACAATTTTATATCATGATCGATCTTGAAGACATCCGCGTCTACTTTTCAAGCAAATCGTAGAGGTTTCGATCTATGTCCTCCTAATAATGTTAAAATGCTGCAATGATCTGCATACTAGATGTCTGTGCTGACTGGCCAAATGATAGGATGTCTCTATCATGTGTCTTTCATGTGTGGGGATCCATTTGAAAAACAATTCAACAGCTGTAGGGGGCTGTGCGATTAAGACAATTTTAGTTTTGGCTTCCTAAGATTATGAAAATGAAAATAAAATGATCATTGCCGTTCCTTTCCTTTAATATGGAGTGCTTTCGCCCCTCCTTAAAAGTCTATACTTACCATCCAAATCAGTCAAATGACTGTTGAACACAGTCTACTGCCAGACATGGTTTATTTTTAAAACGAGTTATTAAAAGTGCATTGAGCTGCGAAAGAGACTGACCCGCACATGGTCTCTGTGTGACGGAGCAGAACACAGACGAGCAAAGTGTACTTGGGGTTGTAGACGTGCACCTAAACGGTCAAATAAACACAAAAATATGTTAAATGTCCAGTTGGGAAAGAAATCAGATGTATGTCATCATATTAGATCTATGCATTCGGTCTTAAAGCCTAATGCAAATACCTGCTGCTGTGTCATTAAATTTGCGGTTAAAATATCCAAAAACATGAGCCACACACATCAAAAGAATGAGAAGAAATAAGGTTGACTATGTCATTAAAAAAATGACAAGTTATAGTGCTGCAGAGATATTAACCTGAATTAGCATGCTAAATTACTAGCCCCGGCCCGGCAGGTGTCATAATACCAGTTTCGGCCATCGGAGGCGGTATGCGAGCGGGCAACACAACCACCAGCCAAACTGCAATACACGAGTAACTTGCACGGCTTGTGGGCGTACTTGAACCTGATGTCATTCGTGTGGAAAGTACAGCCCAATACTACATTTCAGTTCAGGGAAGAGTTCAAAAATGATTGGTCGATATTATGCATGACGAATACATTTTGGTAAGTTGTAGCGTACTGTGTCTTTCAACTGTGTTCGTGTTCTTTTGCCATTAGCTAGTAGAGATGATCGGTTCACGTGTGCTAGGGATCTGTCGTGTAACTTACAAGCACCAAATCGGTATTTATTGTTTGAATTGAGTAATAAAATTGACAGAATCTGAGAACTGAGATTTTTTTTATATCATAACTAACCTGCTCTGTCTAGTCTGTCGGTCTCCGTGTCCTTTTCCGTGCGTGACAAATTGATGTGTGGCGTGAGAGCGTGTGAAAAGTGTCAATTGCGTGAGTTGGCTGCTCTGAATGGGGCTAGTTTGGTCAACATCAGCGAATACTGTCTGTCAAATTAATTCAATCTAACAATAAAAATGTAATATGAACAAAACGAATACTGTAAAACTTCAATTAATAGCCCGGGCTTTTATTTTCCCATATCGTCGAAATGCCGGCTTGTATTTGAGACAGGCGTCTATGAGACGGCCTTTATAATTTAGTGTTGAGATGTTGTTCATTGAGTCACTAATCTCTAAAAATCTCCAAATGCTCCACGTGAAACTGCGGTCTTCCAAACTTTTACTATCGTGTCAATTAATTTGATTAATATGAAAGAGAGCAAGACAGCACTCGCTCGTGTTATTTGAAGACGTGAGAGTGCGCGTGGACATGTCACAACTCACTTTCTGGAGGTACACTGTCCCCATCTGGTATGGAATATGGAGTATGATTTGATTTTTTTTGACAGATGGCACCTTTAATGTTATAACTGACTAAATAACTTTAGCAGTTTTACTAAGAATCAATTTATATTTAATTCATGCAGTGTGTTTTAAAGTTTAACTCTGTTTTAAATTTCAGCAAATAGAGAAATCCTTAGGCTTGTTCCAGTCCATTCTCAAAATATGGAAGGTCGTGATTTAGATCATGGATCGTGATTTTTTTTTTTTTTTTTTTTTTGTTATAAGATTTGGGATGATAGCCCACACCTATATCTAAGATTTTCCAGTGCCTTAACAATAAGCAATAGCACTGCATAATTTACCACTATTGGTTATTTCACTCATTATATTTTTTCTTTTCATTGTAGTGTCATTTTAGGGTTTGTGTGCTTTTATGTACCCTTAGGTACATGTTGTACTTAGGTTGTAAAGGTGGAAAGGGTAATGCCAGAATGACGAGCTAAAAAGTATAATTTTTGCAGTGTGTTCCCTGGCAGTCAAACCCGTGACCTTGGTGTTACTAGCGGCATGTTTCAGATACAATTGCACGATACTTGATATTAAAATCTTAAACAGAACACAGTCAAAGGAGAACCATGAAGAGTGGCTTGTAAGTATCTGTCAGCAATAGCTCTTTGTTTCTGTCACTGTTTCGTGCCTTTTTCATAAGTGCAGATGTGTTCAGTCAAAGGGTGCCACATTGTGTTTACTGATTAGTACTTTTCATCAATTGCGTTGCAGGTGAATTTAGGTCAGGGTGGCACGTTGTTATCAAGGGTTTGCAAATGTTTTCCCTTTTTCCATTGCTTTTACACACTGGGCTCCATAGACGTTTTATTTATCCCCCAAGTATATTTCCACCTGGTCATCAGCACTTTGTAGATTGCTTTTGCTTTGCATCAGCTTTCTTAGGTTTATTCGTGAAGTGCTGGTCTGTCTTTTGTGTCAGGAGACTATTTAGTTGTACCTCCTGTGAGGGCTCTGGAGCTCATTGTGTCCTTTAGCCACCTGGAATCGCACTGAAAATAAGATGAGTTTATGCTTTTATTTCTTCCTCTGTTTGTTTCCACCAGAGCAGCTGAACTTGGCCCACTTAGTCCCGTTCATCTCTGATATGAAAGGCGACTGTTCCTCCTGCATTGGAAAATGTAAAAAAAAAAAAAAAAAAAAGTCCACTGACGATCTGTGTGCTGTCATTGTTGTCTTCACTGTCAGACTCAGTATAGATTTTTTATTTATTTATTTATTTATTTATTTATTTATTTATTTATTTATTTTTTAAGTTAAGCAATCCCAATTCCAATTCTTAACCATAAAAGGCACCCCGGGTTGGATCTGCCATGCTGTTTGGATAAAATAACTCTGAAGCCTGAGGTTCATAAACAAACACTGAGAGGGATTCCCAGGGGCTTGGTTGAAAAGAGCTGCATTGTGTCTGTCACTTGACAAGACTTCGGCAATACATGATGCAAGGTGGGGGCAGAAGGTTAATTAAGAAACAAGTATCACGCTCTCAAGCTCACTGAACAGTTGGCTTCATTTGAGCGCTGGCATTACCCATGAGATTGGCTTGGCCTCATGGTCATCGCTATAGCGTCTCTAACCAACGTAGATCAACCCTTTCCCCATCATCACCTGCTCTTGGCAGGAGACCTTGGACTTTTGTCACCGTCGGGTTATTGTATTTCTAATGATGTGGACTTCATTTCCTTTGCTTGGACTAGTCATATAGTCATATAGCTCTGGTGTAACTTACGTTTATTAGGTGTCAGAGATTACCAGGGACAAAAGCAATCAATTATTTTAATTTCATGTGATTCTCTTAGTCATTTTTCTTTTTTACTCTTCACATTTGATCTATTCATTTATTCATTCATTTCCTCTGGAGTCTATAACAAACCTGTCACAGCCTAATCAAAATGATTGAGGACACATGCTACAAATAATACAAATTAGGTGTCTGTTCCACAAATCAAGAGCATTTTGTAGGTATGAATACAAAGTTGTTTAGTGTTAGACACAGTAATGACTTCTGAAATAAAATAGCTAAACATAGCAGTAGATTTACACTATTATTGGCGCAAACCGTTCTATGAATAGCTCATGTGCATGTATGATTAATTAATTAATACTGTGGATCTCACTAGTTATCCTGCGTGATGTTCTCCCCTTAATTGTGAGGTACTGTCTGTCTTCAGAGGTGCAGTTCCTTTAGTGCCATCCTTGATTGTATGAGTCTTCTGTCTTCTGTCAGATCGGGTTTCGTGGTAGAATAAAGAGCCAGAACACTTTTGTGGAGGGACTGAAAGAACCGCATCTCTCTCTTCAGCTTATTATGTGGCAGAGGCCGCTACTTCTGACCTATTTAAATGATGTAACAATTGATGTCTAAATGTTTGGCCGGCAAAGAACCTGAATGTTGCTGAGCTTCAGGGGCCTCTGAAGGGATAGGCATTAGAAATGATCGTGGCCATTTTTCTGTAAAGCATATAATATTAAAGCAATACAAGTGTACTTTACCATATGGGCATATGTTTTTGAAAATCCTTAATTTTCATTATTTTAAATGGAAAAATTTTGGAACGATTTTTTTGTGAAAATTAATCAACTTTGTTTTGCTTAGAGTATTAAAAAGACTATCAACCCTTATAGTACTCAGTTATCACATCTACAAACTCTGTTAACCTTTAATGGGTCATATAATGCCAGTTTCATACAAGTTAATTTGATTATTTAGGGTCTAAATGAAAAGTTTGTAATATACTTTAATTAAAAATTCTCATTAGTATTGTAAGAAAACACTAATTTTACCATTTTAGCTGGTGATAAACAGCTCTGTTTTCTCACTGCATATGCCTTTAAATGATAATGAGCTTCAGTCCCTCTGTTCCGCGGGCGTTTTGAACATAATTCAACATAATTCAAGTGAACATAAATGTGTGTTAGCAGTGTGTGTGTGCACAACTACCCTATAATGATATAAATCCACTCAGTGCTTTAAAAAAAAATCAGCACCGTCTCAGAACAACCCTTTCTCAGATTCGGGGCAATGTGACGTACTTTTGCACAGGCCCCGCCTACGACTGTTGGTGGACACTGCATTATATGAACTCTTTAAAACAAATCACATCAAATCAGCTTTGATTTATTGTTTTCTGTATATTGTATAGTAAGTTGGATGATTTATAATATCTGCTGAGTGATAGCACACACGTTCTTATTCTGCTCTACTACCTCAGAAAAGTGATCCGATGCAGGGTTTTGGCAGAGGGCCAATGTAAAACATTGAAGGTTCCCCTTACCATATCCCCCCCAGGAAGGATAGCTATGATTTCATAGCCTTAGATTACTCACTTAGGCATGTAATTGTTTGTCTGAGGTAAACTGTAATGTCATTATGTAACTGCCACATAAAATAAGACTGCACTTTGGGAAACATATCACCTGACCTGACATGCATTTAAGTTCTTCTGGTTGAGTTTAAAAAAAATAAATAAATACTACTTTTGAAATAGTGATTAATTGGTTAGCTCACTTAATATCAGCTATGCTGTTGTAGGTAGATAAGGTTACTGAAAATAGGTGCAGAAAGACCAGCTCATCTATCGCTGGTCATTATAGTTTAAGAAATCAAAGGCAATGATTTTTCAATAGATCAATAAAAACACTGATAACATTCGGCAAGAGCGCCAATGCTACATTATAGGCAAAGAGTTTGTTGCAGTGGAAAGAGATCTAATATAGTCTAAACCATGTCTAGGATTATGCTTTTTTTTAAGCAACTAATTTATTGTTTAACCTATTTAAAAAAAAATCACGTGAGTGGAGAATACTTTAAATTATATACCCGTTAAACCAAAAAATTCGCATTTTCTCATGCTCATTATGTCCCAAACCTGTATGAGTATTCATTGTATTGACCAGTCACTTAAAAAAGAAAGACACAATTTTCTCACAAAATAAAGACAAAATATCTCCTTTTATGTTCCACAGACAAAAAAAAAAAAAAGTGCTGCAGGTTTGGAACAACATGAGGGCGAGTAAATGATTTGAAATAATTGAAATTGACACCCAAAATTGATGAATTTACAATGTTGGGTGTATTATTCCTTTACAAGAGACTAAGAGATACATGCTTAAATAGAAGAAGTGATCAGAATACACTCAGATAGAAAAAAAAAAATCTAAGATAAATATAGAAATTCTGAAAACCACTCTATTCAATACCATCATGTTGTTAAATACATAAAAGAGATAATAGACTAGGTAAAGTAACATGTTTTATACCTCTGTTTGAACAGAGACGCAGTTTGGTTTAATTTTATTTCCACTGGTAATGGTTTAATGTCGTTCACCCTTTTACAAATAATATATAATTTGACTTGAATGTGTTGAGCTTCTGTCTGGTGTAAGCTTTAACGGTGTGCAGGCAACCAGAACAAGATTATTTTATATTTGAATCCAATCCATAAATCCAAGCCTTTGAGAATAATTATCCAATTATTCTTTTTAGTACTGTTTATTAAATGAAGTTCTACAGGGTCACAAACCTATGAGTCTATTGATTGTCTCATAAATGCAATCAATGTAGCGGTGTTCAACACATCTTTGTTTCCCAACAAACCAGCTGTTGCCAGCATGACCTCATTAGCTCTGGCTGGTAAACACAATAATTTTGTTAAAGGTAAAATGTGTTCTATCTCAATATTTTTTTTTTTTACATTATGAACATAATTATTCACTGATTTCATTAAAAGACTTACACTTACACTTTTGCCAGTGGCAATATGTGAAATTTACCATTTCCCCCTGCCTGCTATCTTTCCCCCCAGTTTAACAGACAAGGACATTATGCAAAATTCACGTTTACATGGTGTTTGAACATAAATGTGTGTTAGCAGTGTGTGTGTGCACAACTACCCTATAATGATATAAATCCACTCAGTGCTTTAAAAAAAATCAGCACCGTCTCAGAACAACCCTGTCTCAGATTCGTGGCAATGTGACGTACTTTTGCACTGGCCCTGCCTACGACTGTTGGTGGACACTGCAGTTTTAACAAGAATAAGAATAATTGAGGTGTTTTGTTGTTGGATGCAAGAATAAACATAACAGTTGTCATTTACTCGTTGTTACTCAAGGATGGATCTGTACCAACAGACGTCTTGCGACGTCTTTTGACCATACGTCAACATCCGCCTTTTTAGGGTATCCTTATCCTATCCTTAAAGTCCCCATGAAATCAAAATTGACCATACTTACTTTGTTTGCCTAAATTGATTGTTTTGTGGTGAACAATTCAAACATGCAAGTCAATCCACACACAAAAAAAAATTTTGGCTTCGTAATCTTTAATCAAATTTTGAAAATGCCCCTCCCCTCTGCATTGGAGGACCTTGCCCGATGACGTAGGCTTTACGGTTTGGGTGTCTTCTTAACATCCATAACCACGCCCCTCCAAATGACAGCTGCTGTGTGTTTGCAAGCGCCGAGCGAGCATCGATTGACAGCGTGTGTAAACGTGCGTCATCCTTCATTTCAGAATGAAACACCCATTTTTCTAGATCCAATCAGGTGCTAGTTGGAATAAAAACCCACGCCCTCTATTTTGCCTCATTTAGTATTCCGTTTCTCTTGCAAATACGTCACAACTCTGGAGAAAAGTCGTTTGCAACTTCCGGTTAACGGGGACTTTAAAAGCTTTTTTCAGAGGCCGGACACGACGGATGATGGTGAATCAGGAACATTTCATTAAATAGATCAGTGGTTCTGATCTGCACACTTGTAGGCTATTGTCTCAAGTAGCCTTTTTCACTCATCAAAACTGAATAGCCTATGTTCATCAGTAGTTACCAGTGATGCGCGAGTTGATCCGAAATGAGCGGGTGCCTGCGGTCACCCGCGGTTACCCGCAGTTACGGGTCATCCAAAAATGTTTTTAATGATCTTCGGGTCGCGGTCGGTCGGGTCGTTTGAAAAAAGATGCCAATTAAACATTTGTATATAGTACTAGACACAATTTTTGATGAAATATACTACACATTATTGGCTGAATAACTGGCACGAAGATAGCACACAAGCTCAGTCTAAACAGTTCTCGGTTCAAGAACCGCTGTCCCTGTGCGTTCGGTATACGCAGTATCAGCTGCTCGTGCTCATCACTTCTCTCAACAGTGGCACCAACATGTCTCGGTTCAGTGAACTGTTGGAGTTACTGGAGTAAAATATAATTCTGGATATTGATTTATTTCGATTCGGAGGCGACTGTCAGGCATGTCTGAAAGTGAGTAACTTTAGTAACTTGTGGATCAGCACTGACGCAAGATGCGAACTGTTTCGAACGATTCAGTTCGAGTGTACTGGTTCGACCGGTTCACTAAAAAGAACCGGTTCAAAAGAACGATTCGTTCATGAACCGGCCATGTCTACGATCACTACAGTCTGCAGAGAGGAGGCGGCAAGAGAAAAGGTGAAGACTGGGGAGTGGAAGCTCCGCAAATACACAAATAGAAAGAGTAAAAGTGTGGGAGACATTTGCTGAAATAATGAAAGATGATGACCAAAGTGCTGGCTTTGCCTTTGTTATGTGTAGGCCTACGTCTTCTTGCGACGCTGTGTTGTTACACGTCTATGGCCCAATAACGCTCCGATGAGCATTTACTACTTTTAAAAAATGCGGCCAGGAAGCGGGTCGGGTACAATGTTTTTTTTTTTTACTTTTTTTTTGCGGTCCGAGTTGCGGGCGGGTAGCTGAAAACGTCGGTCGGTTGCGGTTTGTTTATACATTGACCCGCGCATCACTGGTGGTTACAGCCTATATCAAGCAGGGACACGTTTTATTTTGTGATTTCACCGTAATGAATACAGAGTCTCCGCAACGGCGATAGATTGAAACGCGTGTCCGAGTGAAGATTGCACAACTCTCGAGGCGCGTCGTCCATGCAACTGAGCAGGGGACACGAGCACTAAGCTAATTTAATAGCGAGCTAAAAAGATGATCTGCTAGTTAACGGGAGATGTTTCATTTATTTGTATATACCCTACATCCGAGCCTCAGTGTTTCAAAAAGTGAATGTGTGTGAAACCATAGTAAAAAAACAATTGGTGTCGATTGACAGCAATCTGACGTTCATGGTTTTTTTCCCATCTATTTCAAAGTTAGGCTAATAATAACATGTTGCATTCTATACAGCCTGATTATGTAATTTTTTTAAGTTACATTTGCTTCATGTGCTTCAATTTTTAAGTTACTTGCTTCATAATACGAAAGAAAAGATAGGTCTCTTTTTCCATTTCATTACCTGACAAGCACCTTATAAACTAATCCACACAAGCAATCACATTTCATTTTTAGTCCACTTTTATTTATCTATTTGTAGCTGAGCATTGACATTCCTGAAATCCTGTCTTGCCCAGTAGTTATTTATTTTGCGGTACTCCGTGTACTGTAACTTTTAGTGTCTTCACAAAATAACTTGCTTTGTCTCGGTAATCCCACATTATTTTCATTTTTTTTTTTTTTTGTCGTAGGGAGACAAGCTATTGAAGATTCTACACAAATTTTTGAGCTTTTTCTCTTTCTGCCACATGCATTTATCTCTGTAGTTGCCAGCAAATGCTACAATCTGTGGTCTTTGATTAGAGGCTTCTGCCAAGACCCGTGTGGTTGATACTCCAATTAGGGACACCTTATGCCGAAAGCGCTGCTGGCCAAGAGTCCGCCGCATTACCTGTCTCCACTTCAGCAGCGGCCCAAGTCTCTCTTTACTGCCACCTGCTCTTTCTCTCTCCTCAGTCTAGAAAGCCAAGCAGCTCTTATTCCATATAATCCGGAGCATAAAGTTGTCTGCTTTCAGAGGGGCCTGCACTTGAGCTCGGCCCTCTCTCTAATCAAGCTAATGGAGCCTGCAGGTATTCTATTGATCTCCCACGACGTGTGGCTTCCGCAATGATGGCCGCATTTTATACGGGTCAGGCGTCAGGGTTTGGGGTCGCCCCCCTCTACTGTGATCGATCACTGAGTTTTGTCTCCTCTGCATGCTTGTTTCTTTCCTCCACTCCAGTTTTTTTTTTCTTCTGTGGTCTACTTTACAAATCTTTTAACCCTCTCTTCTGATCTGTAACCTCTCCAAGGGTTTAGCTCTTGACCTGTGAAGTGGATGCCTTTATCTCTCCCTTCACTAATGCCGACGCTTGCATGAGTTTTCATTCGCACAGTCCAGTGATTCAAATCTACTTGTGTGAATCAGAGGACATCCAGCTAGATGTCATAAGAAACAGACACGTAATGACAATTCACTTATCCCTCGGTGAGAATCAATTCTTCCACAATGCACCTGTCACAGAGCCTTCAGTGAGGGCAATTTGTCCGACAGACTGACACTGTAATTGGACTTGAATTTTTCAGTGACCATTTTACAAGCACTTCTTTGAACCGTAAATGAAAATCTCAAGCTCACAATGAGCAGCAGACAGGCTAAAATGAGCTATTTTGTCTTAATTAAAACTTGTAAAACTGAGAATATTTTAGAGCTGTACTTGTACACCGAGACATGGACAGTAGTAGTTTTGATGAACTAGTCAAGCTTTTCTGAAACACGCTTTGAAATTGTTCTGTGATGTCGTAGCACTGACTTGTTGTTACCTCAAAATGTTATTATGGCTGTTCACCCAAAAGGATTTCCATCCCTTCAAATTATTATCTTGTGTAATAAAATATTATTTTGTGGGTATATTTAAAAAAAAAAGTGACCTAAACTGAATTGGTTCTAGCGTGTCATGCAAGAAGATTTGAGCTTTCTTGTTTACCGTATCATATTTAATTGATAAGCTCTTATGCATGTGCGCTGTTCAGTGTTCAATGAAAATGAAATCAGTTGAATGACAAACTCACCTGTTGATCTCTGAACTCTTTGAACAAGTCAGGATGAGTAACTGACAAGTGCTTCAGCAACACATAATTGAAAGCAATGTTTGCAGAGTGGTGCATTGAGGTCTGTTTCTTTACTATTCTCATTACTTCAGTAGGCAAAGTAATGCCTTATTTCACTCATACTGCTCTCTCTATTTATTAAAGGGCTGTTGAACTGAGAAATCAAATTTTCCATGAGCTTTTGGCATCTAAGAGGTCATCATATTATAAGAATATCCTGTAAGTTTCAGAACTAAAAACGTCCTTGTTAGTCTAATAAAAGCTTTTATTGACACCAGGCTCAGCAAATGACCCTTTTTTAAAATGGGAAACTATGACGACAAAGAGGATAAAACACCACCCCCGCAGAAGAAGATCAACGCCCACTTCAACACGGCCGGTTTAGCCCCGCCCACCGATTCGAATATTACACGCATAGCTAAATAAGCTAGGCCTACCTCGTGATGACAAACTGGGTCGAGATACCAAACAATAAATATGCACTGACGAGTGAAACTCATTATAATATGCAAAACGGTTATCCACTCACAGCAGTCGGCGTTTAGACTTGAAGCAAGACTTGCTTCAATGCGAGACGCCTAATCAAGCGTTTTTGAGCTAGGCTCAAAACTAGGATAGAAAAATGGGTATTACTTATTCATTTTGATGTTTTTTAGTTTTTTTTTACGTAAAAACCAAGCGAGCGTCATAAGTTGACCTCAGACAACAATATAAAAATTTTAAAAAATCCAGTTCATGACCCCTTTAATTTCAGGCATGTATAATTTCGAATAAACTTCGTTTGATCCATTACAATAACATGTTGTTGTGATAATCTATATATGAAGAGCTCTTTTCCAAAACGCGTTAAACGACATTTTAAAAAAAAATGAGTTTGTCGTGTCATTCTGCTGCGGACAGAACCCTTTCACTGCTCTATCAACGTTTCATGCCGAATCGCTATATTTCCTTGTTTAAAATGTACTGCAAGATACAGTTTCTTCCCAAGCCGCGATATGCACCAGCCCTGTTTTTAGCCTAAACACGATAAATCCTCAAATTCAATGAGTGCTCTACACAATCCAGCACGGCGGCCCTCTGAACAGAGGTTTATTATGTTCATTCATTCCTCAAAATGAGTCCTAGTTTTCTAGTCGACTAGTAGTAGATCATTTAAGCCATTTGTATTATCAGTAATCACATATATTGATTAAATTAAATGGGAGAGAAACCATATGAGCGTTTTTAATTGCATATTCCGCATCTCAACGTATGCATAAAGCTTGCCACAAAGAACCGGCAAAAGTAATGATTATGCATGAAACATTTGAATTGTTTATTAATAAACTAGTGTTTTCTGTCAGTGTCAGCAACAAAGATAAAGTTGATGATGCTTACTCGCCATCTTCGCAGTGAACGCGCAGAGAAACGCATACTTCGAATTAGCCTATACATACGCAGAGAGTTGCCAATTTATTTTAGTTTTTAATTGTTTTGTTTAAAAGTAGATATTTAAAGCTTTCTGTAGCTTAGTTCTCAGGCCTGTGTGAGGCAAGCATCGCGGTGTTTCGGTTCATATTATGGGACGCGCTCCGGTTCACCTGCGCGCCTCTGTGTCCTGATTATATTGTCTGATATTTACTTCTAATGTATTAATCCAGTCAATTTGTCGATGAAACATTTATTAAAATGAAGATACAATTTATATGAAACGAAATTTACAAGCTTTCTACAAAACAAAACTTAATAAGTGGTCAAAATCATGTCTGACGCACTCCAAATATTTTCCGATATTGGGCAGCTTTTGAATTTTGATCCTATCTTACTCATCTCATGCGGTTCCCTTTTCATAGCCTACTCAACATAGATGAAATAATAAAAATAAGTAATGTAATATTATTAAAAACAAATGTGAAATGTTTATTTTTTTTTTTTATTATTATTTTTTTTTAACTTATATTTAAGCGTCATGCTGCTCCGCTTTGCTCACATGTTATGTAGCCTGTGTGTGTGTGTGCATGTGCTGGAGGGGTGCCCATCCCTTTTTTGAATATCGTTATCATATATTGATCATTTTTAATAATTAGTTTTTTCATGCATATGTTGAAATTGGTATTAATAATTTGTTTTTTTTCATATATGTTGAAATTGGTACTATTTGTTTGAGGTTTATTTCGATTTATAGCGTTTTGGAAAAAAATAAAATTAACTTTTAAATTATCATTAACAATATTGTTGTTTGATTTAATAATTATTGTTCAAAATGTTCAGACTGAACCAATAAAACATTTAAACAGGATAATTTGAATATTCACAAAATGTGTGGGTCTAGGTAAAAAATGTAGTTTTCCTGAAAACTATTGAAATGGATTTATAGCGTTTTGGAAAAGAGCTCTTCATATATTATTTTGAAGTTTCTTTGCAGCACCTTCACAGAACCCTCTTCATTTTCTCTTGATTAAGGTTTTTGAGCTTGCTGTATGGTTTTGGAGATTGAAAAAGGTCTTGATGTTGCATTACACCGTAGGTTCTTCAGTGTATTGATTTCTGAAAGTGTGTTGCAAGACCACGTGAGTCACGGAGAGTGTTGTCAAAGAAACAATAATAACAACGACAACTAAAAACGTAATTCTAAATGTTGTTCTGATGCAAGACTTTCATTTTGAAAGACATGCGTGCCGTGAAAGCTGTTGACTCTTCTGTTAGACACAGTTTAAGGAAAGTGTGCCTGAGAAAAAAGATCTCATGATTCAGTTTCTTCAGTCAGATGAGATGATGTCAGGCTAAATGTCAGTGTCATTATTCTAAGGTTACTTTTTTACTAAATAAAAAAAGTCTCTCACCTCTGAAAAAAAAAAGTCCTGTCCTGTCAGATGTTATACTGTGCCTGTAGCGTGCACTCTTCAATTGTAGATAACAGTATCCATTTTATATAATTAGTTTTAGCATGACTGGAACACTACTGACCACTTCCAAACAATATGTTGTGGAATAATCTTTTAGTTCTAATCGGAACATTTAATTTTTTACAGTGGACTGCAAAAATGTATTTCATTTTCCCCCTTTGCCTTACAGAATATCAATGTTTAAAACAGAGTACACTTTGTACATGATGGACATTAATTTTGACCCCAGTAGGTTCCCCTTATGAGTGCTTGAAACCATCAGTAAAGTAATGTTCAATTATGCAGAACATTTATTATCTTCCATCTGGCTTAATTACAGACTGAGGTTAAAGCCTAGTAGAGGGTCATCCCATCACTTCAATATCAGTGTCCTAAAATGCATTGACCAGGAGAAGAAAAGCTGTCCCTCCACTAAAATTAGTGCCTCGAACTCCACTCCGCCACCATAATTCACCCCGATGCGAAATATCTCCCCTCACCATATTGACTTTTTTGCAATTTGTAATAGCCTATAATAAAGATGGCCACTTTACCATAATATGAATACACATTTCTTAACAGCTTATACAATAGCTTTTCAAATTAGCATTATTGACTGAGGTGCATTTAACAGCCTCTGAAATAGTTAATGGAGGGTTAATGTCTGAGTCACTAGAAAAGGTGCTTTGGCTAAAACAAGTTTATTGATTACACAGCGCAGTGGGGTGTTCTGAGGACGATTAGATAAATGTATCACTGTTTTTCCGTCCATTATATATTTCCTGAATACGCATACACATGTGAAGGACTGCAGAGTGTGTAGATCATAGAGCATGGTAAATCTAGTCACTGTACAGCAAGTGGGGCAAAGAAAATTAATCGGTTTACTAATAGAAAGAGATGATAATCAGTATGTTACACAGATTAACCATATTATCTGATCATTAAATGGAAATAAAACTTTTTTTACTATCTTAAGTTTTCTTGAAAATGGTAAACATGACTGCAGCACTCCTTAAATAAAATATTTAGGAGCCATATGACATTTTTAGTTGACATAAATCCTTATAAAAGATGGTGGTTTAGAAGTGCTTCAGTTCATGACTTCTTCCTTTGGCTTTAAAAAACAGTCACTGCAGTTCGAAAAACATACAATATAAATTTCTTTACTGTCACTTTTGACCAATTTAATGTCTTTGCTGAATAAATGTATTAATTTATGCATAAAAAAACATTTCTGACCGAACCTTTGAATGATAGTGTATTTTAAACAAAATAGAATAATATTTTTTTGTAAAATATTACATTTTAAAAATAATAATAATAACTTTCTTAGTTTATTAAAAAATAATAATTTTGTATCTTTTTAATTAAAAATGACAAGCGATCTGAACAATAATTAGGGCCCAAGCCCTGAAAGGGCGAAGGCCCTATTGTTTTCCTAAGGATTATTTTTCTTTACTATTATTATTATAATTAGGGCCCAAGCCCTGAAAGGGCGAAGGCCCTATTGTTTTCCTAAGGATTATTTTTCTTTACTATTATTATTATAATTATTATTATTTTACTACCTTTTGGGCACTTTTGGGGCCCTTAACGTGCTCGAAAACTCTTGAAACTTTGCACACGGGTCAGAACCAGCGGCCATCAGAGCCGGGCTGAAGCTGGTACCCGGGCGTGGCAGGGCGGCTCGTCAGCGCCCCCTGGAACGGGGTCCGAACACTTGGTCCATAACTCAAACACGCTTGTATGTAATAATATGAAACTCGGTACACATGTTGATCTCATCGTTTCATCTATACCTCGCGCTCTTACTTTTTACCCCAGCCCAACAGGAAGTCGGCTATTGAGGTTTGTTTGTAAAACGATCGCAATGGAATGTCAAATACTCCTCCTAGAGCTTTGATCCAAATTCGACGAAACTCGGTCAGCATGAAGTCAAGACATTGAGGATGAAAGTTTGCGAGGGGATTTTTTATATCTCGAACGGTTTGTCCGTGGCGGGGAAACGAAATCATGGCGAGAAACGTGAAACAGGAAGTGTGTTATAACTTCAGCATACATTAACTGATCTTGATGAAACTTCAGCAGTGTGTTCGCTGTAAGAGGACGATCACATGGATGTGACTATTGTGAGTCAAAGTTATAGCGCCACCAACTGGCAGCAGGAAGTGTGTCACTTTCAAAATGCTTAGATATCACCCTTTTATTTTTACCCGATTTGCTTCAAACTTCATATGTATAATGGAAACATACGGCAGATGAAGACCTGTGAATGGATTCTTGATATCTTTGAAACTGTTGCCGTGGCGACGCATCAAACTTTACCCTTCTTTTAGGATGCTTTTAGGATGCTTTTGAGACCCTTAGCATGCTTCAAATTGCATGAAACTCGACAGACACATCACATTTATTAGCCAGTAGACATGTGCAAAGTTGCAGAAACGGGCGTGGTGAGGGCTCAGTAGCGCCACCTTTTGACAAAAGTGGGGTGGTTAGTTTTAACTAGAGTTACAAAAATTGGTATGTATATTGTACTCCTCGAGCCGGACAACTTTCTAATTGACACTTATTAGCTAGGACCCACGGAAAGTCAGATATTTTTGTTTGAATATGGCCACTCTGAGCCTACATGTGTCTTTGGCTGGCTGGCTGGCTGGCTGTCTGTGTGTGTGTGCAGGGGGAGGGGGCTTAACCATTTCACTGCTGTGTGTATGACCTGCATAAAGAAAATACATTTCTCAAGCCTGGTATTTTTTAAATAAGTTTTTATTTTTATTTTTTATAAGTAAAGGCATATAACTAGTTTAATTGTAGTGAATTGACAATAGTTTTATATAATTAGTTTATTAATCAGATTAACTTGGTCAATAAACTTGGTCTGAAAATTTGGTCCATAAATCAAACACACTTGCATGTAATAATATGAAACTTGGTACACATATAGATCTCATCGTTTCATATATAGCCTACTTCACACTCTTACTTTTTACCCCAGCCCAACAGGAAGACGGCTATTTAGGGTTGTGTTTAAAACACATGCAATGGAATTTAAATTATTGCTCCTAGAGCACTGAACCAAATTCGACGAAACTCGATCAGCGTGAAGTCAAGACATTAAGGATGAAAAAGTGCCACGGGATTTTTGATATCTCGAACGGTTTGGCCGTGGCGAGGAAACGAAATTATGGCGAGAAACATGAAACAGGATGTCTGTTATAACTTCAGCATACATTAACTGATCTTGATGAAACTTCAGCAGTGTTTTCGCTGTAAGAGACCGATCACATGGATGTGACTATTGTGAGTCAAAGTTATAGCGCCACCAACTGGCAGCAGGAAGTGTGTCACTTTCAAAATGCTTTGAAATCACTCTCTTATTTTTAACCGATTTGCTTCAAACTTCATCTGTATAATGTAAATACACGGCAGATGTAGACCTGTGAATGAATTTTTGATATCTTTGATACTGTTGCCGTGGCAACGAAACAAACTTTAACATTCTTTTTTGATGCTTTTGGGACTCTTAGCATGCTTGAAATTGCTTGAAACTCAACAGATACATCACATTTATTAGCCAGTAGACATGTGCAACTATGGCAAAAGATTAAAGTAATGTCAAAAAAGTAAACACTAAAAGCCTCATATCTTCTAAAAATGTAATTATACATCATTTGTTTCTAAATTAAATTATACAAATATTATAACGTCCCCAATTTTTCCTTTTTTTCATTTAAGAATTATGTTTACGTTCAAAAACAGCCAGAATTGTTGTAAAATTCAGAAAAAAATAATAATCTGAGTCATACGTAGTGCTATACTGCCCTCTTGTGTTCAATATCAGGTAGGCCTATTGTGTATATTCCCACCGGTTAATCAACGTGTGACTCTGCTGGGACTTGGGAGCTTTTAAATCGCTTACTTAAAACCGAAAGTCAAAATACGGATGTCCGCACAAGACATTAATGGTGTGGAGTAGAGCGAGCATTTTAAATAAATTCCTATTAAGTAGGATTGAACTAAACAGAAAGAATGTTCACTCTGTTCTGCTGGTTCCTCGCTGGTGGATCATATGATTACTTTGTCATAATCTATGACAAAAATGCTATTATAAACTATATTAATAATAGATAATACACATTGCTCTTATTTTTAAAAAATACATTCATGAAAAACAAGATAACAAAAATCATAAAAAGATAAAGCCATGGCTGCTATAAATGTTTGAAATGCATAGGACAGATGTTTAATGACGCAGCAACATATAATTGAAAGGCAATTAATAATCTGTCATTACGTCACTGCATTATGATATTACGGCTCTAATACGGTGCAGCACAAAGCACTTATGTGCATCCCGAGCGGAGAATGATGTGCTTGAAGCCACATGAAGTTACAGCGCATTGAGTCCGTATTGAAAAGTTCAAAGCACAAAGGAAATACATATTTATGAACAGTGTATTATACATTATCTATCTATGCAATAGTTTATTGAGCCTTTTCTTTTAAAGGTTTTAAATTTCAGTTACTGTGTGCGTGAAGAACAATTATAGTGCTCTGACTCTAGTGTTGTGATCTAACCGACAGCGTCTGACACCCGGTAGAAAGTAACACGATTAAGTTACAGCAATAAAGTCCAGCAAGAAAAAGTTTCTTCATTCGAAAATATAGACCTTTAGACCTTTATCTTAAAGACCCAGTATAATAGGATTAACATTGAATCATCTTGAAGATCGTTTCATCATTGACTGTAACCGAATGCGACGTGCTGTTTGAATGCTGAATGGAGAATGACTGACAGGCGCAGAGAGGGAAAAGTTTACGTGTTCTTGAATTTAATGACTTAAATATTAATTTCTATATCACATAATAGCTTCAGAACACTTATAATACAGTACACAAAAACTTTATGGTACTTTAGAAAGTTTTTGTGCCTTTGTGCCTTACATAGAATAGTATATGCACAATATGAATCAGCCTCGTCAAAGATGGCAGTGTCAGAGCCGATACCGATCCTGAGTATCTAATCGGCGCACTTCTTTTCAACAGTCAAATTGAAATTGAAATTGCTTGAAACTCAACAGATACATCACATTTATTAGCCAGTAGACGTGCAAAGTTTCAGAAACGGGCATGGTGCAAGGACTAAATAGAGCCACCTTTTGACAAAAGTGGGGTTGTTAGTTTTATCTACAGTTACAAAAATCGGTATATACATTGTACTCCTCAAGCCGGACAACTTTCTATTACATAGTCATTAGCTCGGACCAAGAGGAAGTCAGATATTTTGGTTTGAATATGGTGAGCCTCTCTCTGAGCCTACGTCCCTGTATGGCAAGCCCTTTTAACATTTAAAAGCTAAGTTTGCCTATCCGGAATTAACATTGTAGATATCAACAACGTCTTTCTGTCTAGTCGTAATTACATTTTGGATAGTTTGTATTATCATTTAAGATATCTGTAACATAATTTTGACTAGTCGAAATGACAGAGTATGGCAAGCCGTTTTAACATTTAATCTTGAAAGGGCCAAAGCCTTCGGCACCGCCACCCGGGTGCCTTTAGGTAACTAAAGGAACCGGGGTTGCGGTGCCACCGGCTTGGGCCCGCCATCGCTGCTCGCAGCTATATTTATTATTATTTTACTACCTTTTGGGCACTTTTGGGGCCCTTAACGTGCTCGAAAACTCTTGAAACTTTGCACACGGGTCAGAACCCGCGGCCATCAGAGCCGGGCTGAAGCTGGTACCCGGGCGTGGCAGGGCGGCTCGTCAGCGCCCCCTGGAACGGGGTCCGAACACTTGGTCCATAACTCAAACACGCTTGTATGTAATAATATGAAACTCGGTACACATGTTGATCTCATCGTTTCATCTATACCTCGCGCTCTTACTTTTTACCCCAGCCCAACAGGAAGTCGGCTATTGAGGTTTGTTTGTAAAACGATCGCAATGGAATGTCAAATACTCCTCCTAGAGCTTTGATCCAAATTCGACGAAACTCGGTCAGCATGAAGTCAAGACATTGAGGATGAAAGTTTGCGAGGGGATTTTTTATATCTCGAACGGTTTGTCCGTGGCGGGGAAACGAAATCATGGCGAGAAACGTGAAACAGGAAGTGTGTTATAACTTCAGCATACATTAACTGATCTTGATGAAACTTCAGCAGTGTGTTCGCTGTAAGAGGACGATCACATGGATGTGACTATTGTGAGTCAAAGTTATAGCGCCACCAACTGGCAGCAGGAAGTGTGTCACTTTCAAAATGCTTAGATATCACCCTTTTATTTTTACCCGATTTGCTTCAAACTTCATATGTATAATGGAAACATACGGCAGATGAAGACCTGTGAATGGATTCTTGATATCTTTGAAACTGTTGCCGTGGCGACGCATCAAACTTTACCCTTCTTTTAGGATGCTTTTAGGATGCTTTTGAGACCCTTAGCATGCTTCAAATTGCATGAAACTCGACAGACACATCACATTTATTAGCCAGTAGACATGTGCAAAGTTGCAGAAACGGGCGTGGTGAGGGCTCAGTAGCGCCACCTTTTGACAAAAGTGGGGTGGTTAGTTTTAACTAGAGTTACAAAAATTGGTATGTATATTGTACTCCTCGAGCCGGACAACTTTCTAATTGACACTTATTAGCTAGGACCCACGGAAAGTCAGATATTTTTGTTTGAATATGGCCACTCTGAGCCTACATGTGTCTTTGGCTGGCTGGCTGGCTGGCTGTCTGTGTGTGTGTGCAGGGGGAGGGGGCTTAACCATTTCACTGCTGTGTGTATGACCTGCATAAAGAAAATACATTTCTCAAGCCTGGTATTTTTTAAATAAGTTTTTATTTTTATTTTTTATAAGTAAAGGCATATAACTAGTTTAATTGTAGTGAATTGACAATAGTTTTATATAATTAGTTTATTAATCAGATTAACTTGGTCAATAAACTTGGTCTGAAAATTTGGTCCATAAATCAAACACACTTGCATGTAATAATATGAAACTTGGTACACATATAGATCTCATCGTTTCATATATAGCCTACTTCACACTCTTACTTTTTACCCCAGCCCAACAGGAAGTTGGCTATTTAGGGTTGTGTTTAAAACACATGCAATGGAATTTAAATTATTGCTCCTAGAGCACTGAACCAAATTCGACGAAACTCGATCAGCGTGAAGTCAAGACATTAAGGATGAAAAAGTGCCACGGGATTTTTGATATCTCGAACGGTTTGGCCGTGGCGAGGAAACGAAATTATGGCGAGAAACATGAAACAGGATGTCTGTTATAACTTCAGCATACATTAACTGATCTTGATGAAACTTCAGCAGTGTTTTCGCTGTAAGAGACCGATCACATGGATGTGACTATTGTGAGTCAAAGTTATAGCGCCACCAACTGGCAGCAGGAAGTGTGTCACTTTCAAAATGCTTTGAAATCACTCTCTTATTTTTAACCGATTTGCTTCAAACTTCATCTGTATAATGTAAATACACGGCAGATGTAGACCTGTGAATGAATTTTTGATATCTTTGATACTGTTGCCGTGGCAACGAAACAAACTTTAACATTCTTTTTTGATGCTTTTGGGACTCTTAGCATGCTTGAAATTGCTTGAAACTCAACAGATACATCACATTTATTAGCCAGTAGACATGTGCAACTATGGCAAAAGATTAAAGTAATGTCAAAAAAGTAAACACTAAAAGCCTCATATCTTCTAAAAATGTAATTATACATCATTTGTTTCTAAATTAAATTATACAAATATTATAACGTCCCCAATTTTTGTTCAAAAACGTTCAAAAACAGCCAGAATTGTTGTAAAATTCAGAAAAAAATAATAATCTGAGTCATACGTAGTGCTATACTGCCCTCTTGTGTTCAATATCAGGTAGGCCTATTGTGTATATTCCCACCGGTTAATCAACGTGTGACTCTGCTGGGACTTGGGAGCTTTTAAATCGCTTACTTAAAACCGAAAGTCAAAATACGGATGTCCGCACAAGACATTAATGGTGTGGAGTAGAGCGAGCATTTTAAATAAATTCCTATTAAGTAGGATTGAACTAAACAGAAAGAATGTTCACTCTGTTCTGCTGGTTCCTCGCTGGTGGATCATATGATTACTTTGTCATAATCTATGACAAAAATGCTATTATAAACTATATTAATAATAGATAATACACATTGCTCTTATTTTTAAAAAATACATTCATGAAAAACAAGATAACAAAAATCATAAAAAGATAAAGCCATGGCTGCTATAAATGTTTGAAATGCATAGGACAGATGTTTAATGACGCAGCAACATATAATTGAAAGGCAATTAATAATCTGTCATTACGTCACTGCATTATGATATTACGGCTCTAATACGGTGCAGCACAAAGCACTTATGTGCATCCCGAGCGGAGAATGATGTGCTTGAAGCCACATGAAGTTACAGCGCATTGAGTCCGTATTGAAAAGTTCAAAGCACAAAGGAAATACATATTTATGAACAGTGTATTATACATTATCTATCTATGCAATAGTTTATTGAGCCTTTTCTTTTAAAGGTTTTAAATTTCAGTTACTGTGTGCGTGAAGAACAATTATAGTGCTCTGACTCTAGTGTTGTGATCTAACCGACAGCGTCTGACACCCGGTAGAAAGTAACACGATTAAGTTACAGCAATAAAGTCCAGCAAGAAAAAGTTTCTTCATTCGAAAATATAGACCTTTAGACCTTTATCTTAAAGACCCAGTATAATAGGATTAACATTGAATCATCTTGAAGATCGTTTCATCATTGACTGTAACCGAATGCGACGTGCTGTTTGAATGCTGAATGGAGAATGACTGACAGGCGCAGAGAGGGAAAAGTTTACGTGTTCTTGAATTTAATGACTTAAATATTAATTTCTATATCACATAATAGCTTCAGAACACTTATAATACAGTACACAAAAACTTTATGGTACTTTAGAAAGTTTTTGTGCCTTTGTGCCTTACATAGAATAGTATATGCACAATATGAATCAGCCTCGTCAAAGATGGCAGTGTCAGAGCCGATACCGATCCTGAGTATCTAATCGGCGCACTTCTTTTCAACAGTCAAATTGAAATTGAAATTGCTTAAAATGGGCTGCTGGATCTACTTGGCGTAGTCTTCTGTTATGAGTCACTGCTCCAAGACTTGATATGCTGCCCAAGTGGCAAGCCTTTATTTTGGACAATTCATTAGAGTAGTCAAAAACAGGTAAATGGTCAAATATAATCCAAAACATGGCAAAATTCAAGAAAACAGACCAAGAACATGAACACTGGAACAGGGAACTACAACATGTGCTCAGAAATGCAGCAGTATGTAGAGAAAGCAATGGAGAGCACAGCTTAAAAAGGCTAATTTAGACAAGCTAATGATCGACAGCTAGGATAAATGTAACCCTAGAGTATGGGAATGGATTATGGGCAATATAGTTCATCATGGGAGAGAAAGGGAGTAGGTGGACATCATGGGCAGTCCAGCTGGAGGATCTTATTGAGAGTGAGGAGTCACGTGCCGATTTGGGTGAGATCTGAGCCGGTCGGCCATGATGGTAGGAGACCATCATGGCTATTGTTTGCCAGGGGCAACGCCTTCAAAACTTCACAGAGGCGCGACTAAACATTCCAGAAATAGCGAAAGAGAGACAGTGCAGTTTAGTATTATTTTACATTTTAGCGATACGCTGTAGTTTCTTTGGGAGATTTGGAGAAAGAAGAGAAATGAAAGGGGTTCTATCGGGAGAGACTACTGTAAAACAATGCTAGCCAGCTTCATTTAGGGAAACTGCTTGACAATTAACTGACAGCAGCAACAGCGAGCAAATAATGATTTCAAAAGCACAAAGTTCGCCTTTTTATTTAACACAAACGAACTAAATTAGTACTCTGGTTTCAACTAGAGTTGATTAATTTGTTATATCTGTACACCGAAATGTTTTAAAAAGACTAATTTTTTAATGACGTACGCCTCGCATTGACGGGAATGTCCGATCTATCCACTTAACATTGCATGGCAGGTGCAAATACATGTACATGATTCACATTAGATTTATTGACGCATATGAATTGGGCCTGAAACATACGGACTGAACTCTGTAACGTAACAGGTTTGGGGGTTTCTAAGTCTTGCATCCAGCTGTACCAGAATTGTTTATTTGCTTCAAATGACTTAAAGCTTCTGAACTCTTGCATTGTGTTGGCAACCAGTAATGGCTTGTTAATGGATTACTGTGTCATGACTTTATATCATAATCATTTCACTGTTAACTATTCTTACCGAATTCAGCTCATGATTTAACATAAACTTACAATCAATTACGCATCCCACTACTTAACCAGCACTGAGCTATGTTGTGTGTCTGGAATCTGGATGCAGCAAATGGTCGTCTGACCTTAGTTCATGTTTGCTGTTTTTTGGTAGGGAGAACCGATTCCTCGGGAACTGTTGTAAGTCACAGTAGGTTGAGTTTGATGGGAAAGAGAATATCACAAAACAGATTAAGACCTTTTAAGAAAAAAATTATTAGTGGATTTAGTATTTTCTATGTTTGATATAGAGGATCAGTGAAAATAATGTCAAACTAATCCTGTGCCATTCAGTAATGTTTATGACGAAGCTGCAGATGTTGACAATAAATTGTTTACATTAATTTTAAAATTAATTATTCCTTCTGAGCCTGATTGATTTAGTTTACCCCTAAATGTTAATTAATGCATTAACTATCAGACATGTACAAACATGTAGTTAAGGCTGTAACTACAAACATGTAGTAGTACAAACATGTAGTTGTTATTCATGCATGAATCATAATGACTCATGTCATAGTAAAAGGGGTGGTAAAGTATGATTTCACTTTTCTAACTTTAGTTAGTGTGTAATGTTGCTGTTTGAGCATAAACACATTATCAAAGCTACACACAAAGCAAGGGAAGATATTTGCTTTTAAAGAAAAGGATGACAACAGATGGCTAGGGTCGGGACTACAAGACATTCCTCCAGAGTAAGAGACATCACGCAACACGCAGTCCATGTTGGGAAGAGGAAAAGTTGATGCATAAGAGAACATTTTGTGAGTCAGCTCAAACTTTAGCATCCATCTTTTCATATGCAAAAGAAAGTCACTCTGTGTGCATAACTCGGCCCTGTTGCCGTGGCAACGAAACAAACTTTAACATTCTTTTTTGATGCTTTTGGGACTCTTAGCATGCTTGAAATTGCTTGAAACTCAACAGATACATCACATTTATTAGCCAGTAGACATGTGCAACTATGGCAAAAGATTAAAGTAATGTCAAAAAAGTAAACACTAAAAGCCTCATATCTTCTAAAAATGTAATTATACATCATTTGTTTCTAAATTAAATTATACAAATATTATAACGTCCCCAATTTTTCCTTTTTTTCATTTAAGAATTATGTTTACGTTCAAAAACAGCCAGAATTGTTGTAAAATTCAGAAAAAAATAATAATCTGAGTCATACGTAGTGCTATACTGCCCTCTTGTGTTCAATATCAGGTAGGCCTATTGTGTATATTCCCACCGGTTAATCAACGTGTGACTCTGCTGGGACTTGGGAGCTTTTAAATCGCTTACTTAAAACCGAAAGTCAAAATACGGATGTCCGCACAAGACATTAATGGTGTGGAGTAGAGCGAGCATTTTAAATAAATTCCTATTAAGTAGGATTGAACTAAACAGAAAGAATGTTCACTCTGTTCTGCTGGTTCCTCGCTGGTGGATCATATGATTACTTTGTCATAATCTATGACAAAAATGCTATTATAAACTATATTAATAATAGATAATACACATTGCTCTTATTTTTAAAAAATACATTCATGAAAAACAAGATAACAAAAATCATAAAAAGATAAAGCCATGGCTGCTATAAATGTTTGAAATGCATAGGACAGATGTTTAATGACGCAGCAACATATAATTGAAAGGCAATTAATAATCTGTCATTACGTCACTGCATTATGATATTACGGCTCTAATACGGTGCAGCACAAAGCACTTATGTGCATCCCGAGCGGAGAATGATGTGCTTGAAGCCACATGAAGTTACAGCGCATTGAGTCCGTATTGAAAAGTTCAAAGCACAAAGGAAATACATATTTATGAACAGTGTATTATACATTATCTATCTATGCAATAGTTTATTGAGCCTTTTCTTTTAAAGGTTTTAAATTTCAGTTACTGTGTGCGTGAAGAACAATTATAGTGCTCTGACTCTAGTGTTGTGATCTAACCGACAGCGTCTGACACCCGGTAGAAAGTAACACGATTAAGTTACAGCAATAAAGTCCAGCAAGAAAAAGTTTCTTCATTCGAAAATATAGACCTTTAGACCTTTATCTTAAAGACCCAGTATAATAGGATTAACATTGAATCATCTTGAAGATCGTTTCATCATTGACTGTAACCGAATGCGACGTGCTGTTTGAATGCTGAATGGAGAATGACTGACAGGCGCAGAGAGGGAAAAGTTTACGTGTTCTTGAATTTAATGACTTAAATATTAATTTCTATATCACATAATAGCTTCAGAACACTTATAATACAGTACACAAAAACTTTATGGTACTTTAGAAAGTTTTTGTGCCTTTGTGCCTTACATAGAATAGTATATGCACAATATGAATCAGCCTCGTCAAAGATGGCAGTGTCAGAGCCGATACCGATCCTGAGTATCTAATCGGCGCACTTCTTTTCAACAGTCAAATTGAAATTGAAATTGCTTAAAACTCAACAGATACATCACATTTATTAGCCAGTAGACGTGCAAAGTTTCAGAAACGGGCATGGTGCAAGGACTAAATAGCGCCACCTTTTGACAAAAGTGGGGTTGTTAGTTTTATCTACAGTTACAAAAATCGATATATACATTGTACTCCTCAAGCCGGACAACTTTCTATTACATAGTCATTAGCTCGGACCAAGAGGAAGTCAGATATTTTGGTTTGAATATGGTGAGCCTCTCTCTGAGCCTACGTCCCTGTATGGCAAGCCCTTTTAACATTTAAAAGCTAAGTTTGCCTATCCGGAATTAACATTGTAGATATCAACAACGTCTTTCTGTCTAGTCGTAATTACATTTTGGATAGTTTGTATTATCATTTAAGATATCTGTAACATAATTTTGACTAGTCGAAATGACAGAGTATGGCAAGCCGTTTTAACATTTAATCATGAAAGGGCCAAAGCCTTCGGCACCGCCACCCGGGTGCCTTTAGGTAACTAAAGGAACCGGGGTTGCGGTGCCACCGGCTTGGGCCCGCCATCGCTGCTCGCAGCTATATTTTTTTTTGTATTTCTGATTTTTTAAAAAGTGAATGAAAAAGTATGTACGTTGCAAAACAAGCGAGTAATCAGAAGCACTACACGAGAATATAAGAAATCAAAGATTTTGATTGTGATGTTTAATACATTCTTACAATGCCCTTGTCCATGTCAGTTAAGTTACATCTAGCGTCGTCAGATAACCAAGGATGCTTGTAGGTTGCACAGTAACAAGTTCACGGCTTAGCACAAAATTATGATTTGAACCTGTGGGTGGGTCCGGAAACACTGTATCAATGCAAATCTGCATATCAGTTGCCAGACCTCCAATGTCACTCTCACGTCATGTCCCTATTTAATTCCTCAGGAACACACTGTCGAATACTGCAGTAATCAAGCCTGGCTGTGATTTGACAGCACTGAAGATTAAACACAGAAAAGGCAGTAAAATGTGAGTGTGAAAGATAAGGCCACAGTTCTGCATTATAACCCGACACGTTGGCCAATGATTGTATGCCTTGATTAAAAAAGAAAACGGCAGATCTGATTAAGGAATGGCTGTCTGACCTAAATGACATTCCTCAGGTCCTACTTGATACTAACACATTGGTTGTAATTATATTCTCCTCCCTTCTCTCCATATGAGAATGTTTAATAGTGCTCTCAAAGCCAGGAGGCTGCACTAGAGGAAATCAGGCCAGAGCAATTGTACAGATGCCATAGAGTCTTCTGCACAAATTAATTAACTTGTGTTTTGGAAAGTGGGTAGGCAGGTATCATTCATCTCGGGTAATTTCAATAACAGTAATTTGCCCTAGTGCTTTAAATTGCGGCTTGCTCAGAAAAAGACTATGTAAAACATGTCGCATGCAGCTTGCGTTTGTTTTGGTGAATCAGTGAACTGAAAACAGAAGCTTATTTAGCTTGTAGCAACTGCTAAACAACATCGTGCCTCTAACACTTTAAATGTTATCATTGGTTAGATGTAACTGGTGCACAAATTACAATCCGTGTACACTGTGTAAAGTATGTTTCCCTCAGAGCTGATAAAAGTAACAGGAATCATGTAATGATGTTGCTCTCCTTATGCCGAGTTCACACTACGCAACATTTCAACATTTTGTTCTGTTACAATAGTCACTATGTAGGGAACTATGACGTCAAAGAGGATAAAACACCACCCCCGCAGAAGAAGATCAACGCCTACTTCAACATGGCCAGTTTAGCCCCACCCACCGATTCAAAATACACGCATAGCTAAATAACATAGGCCTACCTTGTGATGACAAACCGGATCGAGCTACCGAGCGATACAGAATATTGTGCAGTGCCTGGTTGTGGAAGAAGACAGTCACTATGCTTCCTCTGGATTCCAATAGGACTGCATGGATAAACTTTATTTTTAATAACGTTCCACTCCAGCTGATGAGGGTAAAACATCGTCCGTCTGTCTGTTTGCTTCATTTCACTGTGGATTGTTTTGTAAACAAGACTGGATTTGCAGACCGATTAGGAGTAAAGAACGGTGCTGTGCCATTATATTGGATATGACAGGAATGGTGCAACATACAAACTCTGGGTCGAACATGTATGGGCGAATCATTCCGGTTGCCATTTTAAAACATTGGACGTTTTCAAAACAATTTTCCCCACGTACACCGACGAGGTAAGTTGAAAAACTCATTATAATATGCAAAACTGTTATCCACTCACAGCAGTGGGCGTTTACTTCCAAGTCTTCAGTGAGTAATGCCCATAAAAACCGTGTGTTTCTGAGTTGGTCTCAAAGCTAGGGTAGAAAATAGCTTATTCATTTTGATGTTTTTGAACGCAAAAACCAAGCAGACTTCATAAGTTCACCTCAGAAAACTATATAATAAAATTTAAAAAGCCAGTTCATGACTCCTTTAACAGATTTGCAGCATAAGGTGTAGTTTTTTTTTATTAAAATATGATTACATGGAGATCTCAGACAGTGGAACTAAATGATTTCAATCTCTAGAGATACCTTGTTGCTTTTGTCCAGTGTCCTGGAGGACAGTGAAGGAAATGTCATCACATTAGGTCAAGGATCTCCACCTTATCCCATGTATTTACAGCCTATTGTAGAAGCATCATGGACAAGTGCTGCATACTACCCAAAAAGTCTTGTACAATCAGGCCAGTCTTTCTTGCAATCAGCCCAAGATTCTTTTTTTTGGACATCCAGTGTCCCCATGGGTCCCTCTTCAATTCACCGTCTTCTGTAAATCAACGTCTCAGAGTCTTACCTATTGTTCAAATGGCCTTGAAGGAACAGAAATGTCCAGTTATCAGAAACGTGCCGTTCACATCTTTCACTCTCATCTATCACTTTCTCACCAATGTACAATCAATGGCCCATTTGAACCTTGTTAAATGGTTCAATCTTTCCATTTTGATCAGGCTTTGTTCTGGGAATTGTCTTTGAAATACTTGTGGGACTTTTCATAAAGTTAAATTCCCTGTAAAGTCAAAATTAAGTACGAGTTTATCACGCCACAGATAAATGTTTCAGAGAAATGCCTCCCAGACAAATTTGAATGATAAAAAAGCTGCCAAGTAAATAAAATAAGCTATCAAAATCTTGAAAAAACCCCTCAGTGGCTCCAGTGAGTCATCAACAGTAGGGTCGGGGCAGGGAGCTCAGTGGCTCCAATGCGTCATCGACAGTAGGGTCGGGGCAAGGAGCTCAGTGGCTCCAGTGCAACATTGACAGTAGAGTCTGGGCCAGGAGCTCAGGGGCTCCACTACGTCATCAAGCGTCGTTTTAGCCCCGCCCAAAAAATCCTGAACACAGCATTGGTGCAAAACTGTTAAACGGTCTGACTCTACAATTCAGTACTTCACAGTTCACAGTCTTTATAATGTGTTTTTTGCAATATATTTCTAACATTTATAATGTGTTAAGATTATTTTTTTTTAAATTGCCTTTACAGGGTAAGTTTGTTGTCATATAAAGCACTCTGTTCACTTGGAGTGATTCTGAAAAGTATCAATTTTAAATCTGATACCCCCGTTCACTAAATGTACCTTTTTTATTGATTGTTTAGCTTGGCAAAAGATCGTCATGAAGAGCTGATATTTTTAACATAGGATGACATATGATGGGTATAACCATGGGCTGTTAAGCAATAATTGCACCTATTAAAGTGCCGTGAGGTGTCTGGCCACAGGGCCCTATAGTTTGTTTTTAAAGATTTACAAAAGCAACATCTATATGGCTTTTATCCTTCTGTCACTCAAACATCCGTAGACACAAAAGTAATCACTAACAGTGCTGGGCTTGAAAGAAGGGGTGTAAGGAATACGAATTCAACAAAGAAAAGCATTGTTCATTCACCTTTAGCGCCATCTTAGAACGGTAATAATATTCCAATGTTAGTTTTAAGCTTTTAGTATTAAAAGTTATTGAGAACATAATTTACAGAAATGAAATGGTAAAATCTACTAGTTTACTTATTTAAATTATCTTATTCCAAATGATCATTGGATCAATCATCCAAATGATTTTTTTTATAGATTTTTTTTTTTAAATTATTATTAATTGGACTTTAATTGGAATCTTATTGCCAAGAAAAAGAAACATGAAATTAATGGGGCGAAATGTAACCAAACCAAACACAACTTATGATACACTTTTAAAATGATCAAATTGTATCCTTGGGTTCAAGCAGACTCAAAGTCCAAAATTTCCAATACAAACCATTTACTTAAAGTTTACTCACAGGTACATACAGGCAGGCAGGATTACACACAACCACACTCTAAACACAAATATGAAAAAAGTTACATAAATGAGAACCGACAAGGACTGACTGAACAGAGGGAAACTACAAATGAAAACTAAGGAGGTGAGGACAGGTGATGATGACGAAAAGGTGGGTAACAGGGGGAGGTTAAGTGACTTTTGACTTCAAGTCATGATGCAAATGTCCCCTTTGGTATGGAAGTACCTTGGGGCCATATAAATACATTTATCATAAGACACAAGTGATATCACTTTTTTTTTTAAATGGCCACAACCCTTATTTGAGAGACCCCTTTCTTTGCTTCTGTTATAGCTATAATGGAAAATTTGGTATCAACGTGTACATTTTTGTGGTCTGTATTTCCTTTCTGGACGAGGACAGTATACTGTACATACATTTTCAATGGAAGGACAGAAAACATTTTAAACTGTTCTGAAGATGAACGGAGGTCTTACGGCCTTGGAACGACATGAGGGTGAGTCATTAATGACATAATTTTGACCTTTTAGGGTGAACTAACCCTTTAAGGTAACCACATTTGGCTTATATCATTCTTATTAAGCCTATTCTCGATGTCGGCTTTTTAGATCCCCATATCATATGAGCTCAGGGCTCACCCTTGGGTCAGTTGTGGTAGATTTAGCTCGCACAGCGTTTTAAATTGGGTTCCCGTAGCATAAGCTTGCTTACGGAACACGAGAGTACTCTTGTAAGAGAACATCTCGGTTCTAGAAGAGGGAACGAGTGTTGCGTAACCCTGCTGTGCTTGTACTACAATCTGGCTTCGCCTTAGTCTATGAAAACCAAGGAGTATCCCATCAAGCTCTGGCTTATATATGCATAAGCCACACCCATTCGCACTGGACGTGACAACACCTCATTGGTGCTTACGTCACGAGCAGTCCCTCGATAGGTTGCAGCAGTTGCCGCAGAGCAGCCTCGTCTAGGTCTGCTAGGTGCTGCAAGTGTGTTTTAAATTAATACAAATTATAAGGGTCATTTTTGGCTTCAGTATTCTCAAGAAAAGAGGTTTTCCCTCTAAGTTTAGATTATTATTAGTTATTAGTTATCTAACATTAAAAACAGTAACTGTTTTGCAGGAACTGATTTGCTATAGGCTCCTCCTGACTGGTCAAAATCTCATGCTACTTAGGACAAATGTAATGTACAGAAGTAGCTGCTCAAATATAAAATTAAAGTTTTTGAACGGAAAGAGAAGTAAAGTCACTCTGACAACACAATTTTTATGTGAAATGTGCATATTTACCCCCATTTGTCATGGTATGGGGAAAATTATTATTTGTTTCAAATATGTCCAAATTTAACCAAATTTGTCATTATAGCAATAACAGAAGCAAGGCTCTTGAGTATTTTAGGCGCATTGACGGCCATCACTTGTGTCTTAGGATACATTTATTTGTATGACCCTAAGGTACTTCCATACCAAAGGCGACCTTTGCATCGTGACTTGAAGTCGAAGGCCTATTTTTTGGGCTTATCTCCCTACTATAATGAGGGAGTGAGATCAGAGAAGTGTAGTGAAGACGAATACAGGATGGTGCAGTCGATGATTGATAACTGGCAGTTGAGTTGAAACAGAATAACACATTATTTATCCTGCACATATCAGAAATCCAAAGACAGATCAATCAAGGAAGTGTATTTTTTTTTTTATTACTGATGCCATTTATACTAGGAATTATTCATGATTTTACATTGTGTAAATATAAAATGAAACACTAATAATGTTAATATTGTTTGATCGTTGCATGGTTATTAAGCATAGATGTAAATTAACCATGTGTAATTGTGGTTGCTGGAAAATGAAGTCAGTAAACCTAACATTTACTTACAAGACATTTATTGCAATCTGTCAACCATAATTAGCCACTCACATACCCTTGACTTGTGTAATTAATATTTCAACCTGGGATCATGCTCTTCAAGAAAATTTGATGATTGTCTCTATAGCTTTGCATGAATATATAGGCTGATGCAGGCAAGCATGAAAGTTGATGTCAGTGTCACTTTTTTCAAGTGAATTGGGCTGCAAAACCTCTTGAATATGTCAAACTAAAGAAGAGGAAACCTATTAGAAAGTTTGAAATTTAGGATGTTGACGTTTTTGCACTTTGTATTGTTTGAAGGTTGAAGCTAAAGCTAGGGGAGTGTTATATCTTGATAATGATAATTAGATGATATTTTGCTGAGTGTGTTATTGTTGGTCCCTTGGCAGGTTTAGGACTGCTGTTGACAACTGTTGATATTCTTCATATTCTGTGTGGTGGTTAGTTTGCAGCAGAGAAATTATCTTTTCAATAAGTTTAAATAGTTTTTTTTTTTATCTTTTATGGGCATTTAATAAAACCATTTTAACCTGATTAAATGTATGCATCAAAATGTAGGCTATCTTTTGATTCAAATTCTTACATTTAATCAATAAATTAAATTAGAATAAAACCAGAGTTTCCACTAGAAAAAAAATGGTGCCTGTCAAAGTGACTGGCAGAGGTTTCGTGGCCAGCCTTCAAAAGTTATTAACCTGTAAGTGGACTGCGAAGTTAAAGTTGACCACCACAACATTGCCCAACATCAGATGGCAAACATAATGAAAGCAAAAGGAAACTTCACTACTGATACTTTTTTGCGTCACACTTGTTTTGGACCATCAATGTCAGTGCAGCGCGAGCTGATCTTGATCCAGTAAAGAAAGCGCAACAGAATTCGCAACAGAACATCACTCTGAGATCTAGTGAGAAGCATTAAAATTTCTCCTTTATTAACTGTAGATCTCTATTAGATCAAATAAAGTTTCCTTTATGAAATATATCACGTCTAGCTAAAGCACATGGTTGTACATAATATACACTTACTAGTATAGTTATTTTATCTCTCGCTTTTTTTTTTATTCCTGTTATAATATCCTTTTTTTTTTTTTTCTTGAGGAAAAATGTCCAGATGTGTCAGCTGTCTTTGGAAGCACCCTTACACTTCCAAAGAAGATATAGCATTGAAAGAAGTTTGAATTAGTCTTTATCATGAAACAAAGTTTGCTTGCCCATTGTCCACTATCTTTGGAGAAGTATGTTTTGACCTAAGCTGCTGTGTATTTGCACACCTGGGCTCAAGCAGTAGAGTGTTATGTGGATTGGCAGTGTGTAAAGCACATCTGTTGCTTTGGTCCAGTGTGGCCATAAACAACTGTTCAGTTGTTGTTGCTGGAGGGCTCAAGTGAAATTCAGAAACACTGACATGTCTCTTATATGTGAAATGACATTACTAGGATATGTAGATTAGACATTTGAAGCTGGGTTCGATGTATAATTTATACATATTGCCTAAATACAGTCAAAATTGGAATTAAGGTCTTTCAAGTTCTAATAGGTGATTAGTAGTTCATTTATAAAATGCACCAGTAAGGATAATTTATAAAGGCAGTAAGGATAATTTCATTTGAATCTGAATTTTTTTTTAACTTTATTTATCCCTTGAAGACAGTTTCTTGGCTAGTAGGGAAAAGGAATCATACCAATAATTTTAAAAAGGCAAACACTTCCAGAATTTTTAAAACATGAGCATGACACTATTGAAATCAGAACTGTCTCATTTCTATTATTTGTTTTCTTTGTTACATAATTGTTTATTATGATGCATCTCTTAATTATTATTGCATGAATAAAGAATCCGGTGGAAGTGAAATAATGTTTATTGTAAATAAACCCCCTGGATCTCAATTATAATTGGTGTATTATTTTTAGAAAGATGTCAGTGCCGTGTATAAACAGCATTTCATGTTCCAAACAACCCTCAGCACATTTCACATGTTGAGAACTGCATAATTAGCACAATGGTGCTGTGACATTGTTTAGTCTACATGTGCCTGGGGATTTGGTGAAACCGAAATGTATCTGGTGGTTTGTATCCTACGTAGTGAGAGTATTTGTTTGATTGCAAAAGAACTCACTAGCAGGGGAGCTGGCTGTCTTACAAACTTCCCAGTCAGTGTTGCTTCTACTTTTACTAAACATAAAAAAACAAAACAACCTCAAAACAATATAACATTTCCTCAACCACGTAATATTTACTGTTCATAAATCTGTGTTTATACTGCAGTCATCACCAGTGGATAAGGAGGAAAATTACTAATAATGACTGGTTTCAGAAAATGATATGCTTTTATGCAAATGCCTGGACCTAGAATATGACCTGGAAACAAAAGACTGCAAGCCAGTGACTGCACGGCAGTGCATTAGTGGATCAATTAAACACGACTCCTCCTTAATAAACAGACTGAATGGAGGTTGCCATGGCAACTGGGCTGAAAAAATGGGCTTGGGAGGGTTGAAATACACTTTGGAACATTGATAGTAACATTTATTTACATAATTCAGACAAACTTGACATCAGCATGGATCAGTGTATAAAAATTTGTAGTGGATGTTCATGCATGTTGCTCCATGTTGAAGTTTTGTAAAAAAAAATTAAGTGTAGGCTACATGTAGGTTTGTGGCAATTCAAGCCGAAGTTACGTTTTAGACTGAACCTCGTTGTCAAAAAAAGTCAGAATTTCTTTTCATTTGAAGCACTTGGGTTCTTGAAAATACAATTGCTAGTCTCATAATCTGGTGAGACATTTCTGCACTTTGGTAAGTCATTAGAGGAAAATAATTCCTGTCAGGGCTTAATGCAGATATATTAATTGCAGTCATTTTGAATGGACTAATGGATCCTGATGGGAGACTTGAAGAATGTCACATGAAGACACAAAGATTATAACACCTAAGAGAAGTTGGTTACTCTGCAAATATTTGTTTAGTATTTCAAAATGATACTGATGTAATTTGTCAATGATTTTAAAATAAATTAACTACAGGTCATAAACATTGTAACACGTAAATTGTAAGAAATAACAGCAGGTTTTCTGTCCTACCTGCTAAAATACTAAAAGCACCATGCCTCTGAGATGTATGTGTGTAACACCTGAGAGGAAATGTGGGGAGAAATTATGAGCCAAAAGAAGAACTGAGGCTGTTTTACACATTGTATTTTAGACCAGACTAAAGGTAGTGCTACTCTCATATTGATCTGAGCATTATAGGATCATTATGGCTCTAAAGTGGCAACATCAGAGTAATTAGTGGTCCAGAGGGTCAGACTCTCCAGAGAACAATAAGATGGAAAAAGAAATAGAAGGAAAGTCACATGTATGCTAGAGTTCATAAGTGCATGATCAGTTAAACCTATTGAAAGTGCAATATATTACAGTTAAAATTTAAAGATGAGGATAGATATATGAGATACAAAGTGTAAAAAGCATTTCTAAATGTAGGTTCGGCCAATCTTTTCTTTTTTTTTTTTTTTCTTTTTTTTTTGTTTATGCCAGTGATCAATTCTGCCTTGTCATTGTACAGCTCTGTCTATGTGAAGCTTTGATATGTGTGACCAAAGCTGTGTGGTGGATGTGAACTCTTGGTCCCTTTCAGCTAGTGTAGATGAAATGATATCTTGAAATGCATCACACTTCAGATAATTCTGTAAGTGGAGTGTCTCATTTCCTGTTGAAGTGTCAGGGGTCATTTACATGTATAGTGCAGACCTGAGCACTGGGGTGGTGCCGTCTCTTGAAAAATCAGGCCTTTTTTTACCTTATTGGGTAGATACAAGGACATCAAATTAGTGAAATCAAATTAATTATTGTCAGTATTATTTAACTCCATATTAATGAAACAAACAAACAAAAAAAAACACTTTTGTGGCTCATGGAAATATTTTTTTATTTTGTTTATTTTTTCACAATTGTTGAAAATAGGGTCACACACATTTAGTTTCATTGTCAATTATATTTAAATAGACTACCTCTCCTACCTTTTTAAGTGATTTCGACAGGGGTTCATCTAAGCTTGCAATTTGAAATTGAAATATTATGAAAGTAAGATTTATAAAAAGAAACTATTTTCCCTTTTTATGGTGTGGTAGTATTTTTCATTTTGCCCTATTATGTAGATTCAGGCCTTACTGCAGCTCTGTCCTTGGCTTTGCTTTGGGCACTATTGTGTCATCTCTATCCTCCAGCTGCCACGTTTTTGGACGTGTATTGATTCACTACTCATCTTTTCATGGTGCTGATTGGAAAACATATTTCAAAACATTTTGTACTGACGGTTCAGTAAAATGGGCCTTTAAATTGTCCATGGAAAGCCCAAAGGTCTTGCAATTTGGGTTCACAAACAAGTATCACTAGGGGGAAAATAATTATTGAGTTTGAATGAATAAAGCTGTCATCGATTCATATCTAGGGGCTTTGGGAAGGTAAGATTTACTGCACTTTCAACATGAGAATGCTGCGGGAAAATTCTCAGGTAGTGGCCCAAATGGATTTTCAACTAGGCCCTAAACCTTTCAAACTGTACTGCTGTTGAATAGCAGTCAGATGTTGCCATGCCAACCTTTTCGAGAGGGACATTCAGTGGTCTGTGCATCACAGAGAAAGCGTTGCCAGATGTCCTCAACAATTTGCTCTGAAAAGATTTCAGTCGGCCATGCTTATTAGCTGATAACAATCAGGGAGCTTGGGATATATGCCTTCCTCTCCATAATAAGCAAGAAGATGGCCAATAAAAGCAGCAGCTTGTCCAGCGGTGGCCCATTTTGCCAAGGTGCCATTGGCTAGGTCTGGATATTTCTGAAATATTTATGTCCCGTTTCTGCATGTGCAACGTGTCAGACCCAGTCTGCAGCTGACATTCTCTGGCAGAAGCTGCTAAGGCTGCTGGACAATTCAAGAATGAATAAGCAACTTTTTGAATTATTGATTGTATACATCAGCACTAGTTGCCAACTGGCAATTAGGAAAGGCAGAAGTGAGTTTTCTTGTTTCCTTCTGTCATGGCCTGGCATTGCCAGTTTCTTTCTGGGTGTGTTCACACTTCGGTTCTTTTGCTTAGCATTCACACTGTCATTTTTATCACCAAACCTAAAGATGCATAATAAAAAGAAAATCCTTTTATCCAAAACAATGCTGTGTCCTGCGCGAAACAACGCTCATTGTATGGGCATGCAAATGATGTTTTTTGTTTTGTTTTGTTTTTTACCAACTTAGAACTCACAAAGAGCTTTTAAAATGTGTAAAGGAGTCAAAACAGTGCTATGAATACCTCATCACACACAAACAAAGATCTGCTGCAAGCAGATGGGGGTTCTGCATGCCTGTACCAAACTGTGATGGGCAACATCCCTCTTATGAGAAGAGGGAATGCTTGAGCATTCGGTCCTTTTTAGGGTCGCATCTTGTGACATCACATCCTCTTTTTGGTTCTTTTAGAAGTTCTTGATCCATGTTGCGTTCGTATTTACAACGCATTCTCACCCCAAGGCGTCACCTTTGACCATGCTTCAATATTTGACGTTTTAGGCGCCCTTTAGCGTCACTTACATGACGCGATCCTACGGCGTCATCTAACTGACGCTAAAGGAAAGCGTCAGTTAGAGGACGCGGTTAGGTTTAGGTGTGGGGTGGGGGTAGGGTACACGCGATCCTAGGGCGTCATCTTACTGACGCTAAAGGGCGCCTAAAGCGTCAGATATTGAAGCATGTCCAAATGCTTCCCAAGGCGTCAGTTAAGTAACGCCTTGGGGGTGAGAATGGGCTGGTATTTAAGTGGAACTGCATCACAGTTCATTTGAAAGCGGACCGAAGACCCATCTTTTCAGCGGTCTTGGCCTGCTTCTTTGGTGTTCACAGAGAAAGATGGCAGCTTTTAAGCTTATTCAAATGAACTGCACTAACAGAGCAATCACACCAGAGTTCTTTTTAATCAAACCAAACGCATACCAAGTGTGAACACCCTCAGCCATGTTTTTATACACTTTTTTTATCATTTTAGACACTCATGTAGCAAATTTCAAGTATGCTAATCCTCTTTTCCTTGATTAGATGCTGTTGGATAGCTGTAACCATTTCTCGGTAACACTTTAGAATACAGTTCCTTTGTTAATGAATAACTACACAAGAACTAATGAGTAACACAATATTAACGATCTAGTAACTATTATTAACTAACAAAAAACTCTGATTAACGAACTAAGTAATAGCGCACAGACGAAAGTGGTAGTTCACTATTAAGTAATCAATAACTACTATTTTTTTAATACTTCCCAGAGAACTACTGAAAAAGTTTATTAACAATCTAGTAACTACTATTAACTAAAAGAAACTCTTATTAACGAATTATTAGTAAGTAATAGCTCACAGATGAAAGTGTTACTAGATACTTCTGTGGGAATTATTAATTATTTGGATTCGTATTATGAAGTGAAGATCATTGGAATTAACTAGTAATGACTCAAGTGTTACTACATGATCTAGTCATGATTTGTGCAAATGTTTGAGATTTTTTGGTGAACTTTAGTAACTTTTAGAAAATGTCTTTAGTAACACTTGAGTAATTACTAGTTAGTTCCAATGATCTTCAATTTATAATACGAATCCAAATAATTAGTAATTCCCACAGAAGTATCTAGTAACACTTTCATCTGTGAGCTATTACTTACTAATTCGTTAATAAGAGTTTCTTTTAGTTAATAGTAGTTACTAGATTATTAATAAACGTTTTCAGTAGTTCTCTGGGAAGTATTAAAAAAAAATAGTAGTTATTGATTACTTAATAGTGAACTACCACTTTCGTTTGTGCGCTATTACTTACTATATCGTTAATCAGAGTTTCTTGTTAGTTAATAATAGTTACTAGATTGTTAATATTGTGTTACTCATTAGTTCTTGTGTAGTTATTCATTAACGAAGGAACCGTATTCTAAAGTGTTACCCATTTCTCAAGTCTAGAGCTTTGATTATGTGTTTTCCCCCCCGCGCATCTATAGCATGTTGTTTACTGTTCTTGATATTGCTTAGGACTCATTTTAGACCCAATAGTTTGATGATGCTGTACCATACTCTTACCAGGGAGTTGGGAGACGGAGTCTGGAGTGCCATCAGTGTTAATAGAGGCTTCTGTGTAAAAGGCTAAAAGCCAATAAAATGTGGGGCCTCCACTTCAGTCTTAATGGTGCCTTCAGTGGAATAAAGCACTTCCCATAGCTTTGAGGGTGAGTTCTGGTTGGTGTGACCAAGGCGGGTTTAAGGTGGGATAAGCACCAAGAGTTAGTGCATGTCACTTTGAGTCAAGGGTAGACTAGAGGCATATAGGCTAACCTTATGTAATTCTCTCTGCTGATCCCTCTACTGTGCAAACACTCTCAAAATCCATCATAATTGAACTGTAATCACCAGGACGTGTAATTCTTCTAGTCCAAGCAGCCTTCTGTGCCTCTTTCACTTCATTTCTCAATTTGTATTTTGCTCCTGAGCAAATTACAGTCATTTCCCATTTTGCCACATCCTTGCCATTCACTACAAGTCATTTTTGCAATGCAGATTGGTGGAAGAAGATCGCAGACAATGCACAAAGGTGACCTGTGACCTATATTGATACTACAGGAAGCCTGCATTTTCATGCTGATTTTCCTGAAAATGGTTCAGCTTCCTGTTTTATCAAGGGGATATCAGTGACACGATTGTTCTGTTTTAAGAACTTCCTATGTCAATTTGCTGTTTTCTTAAGGAATATTTTAAGGATTGTCTATATCTTAAGGATTATCTTTATTTCTCTGTGAAGCAGTTGGCCAAAATGACAGCACATTTTAATCCATTTTAATGGAAGCAGAGTCCAACGAATAATACTATTTTCTATTTATTTATTTATACAATTTAACAAGCTAACTGCCCTGAAAATGTGCAGTCCAAGGCAGTTTTCATTACTCTTTATTATTAGGGCCCAAGCCCTGAAAGGGCGAAGGCCCTATTGTTTTCCTTGGGATTATTTTTCTTTACTATTATTATTATTATTATAATAATTATTATTTTACTACCTTTTGGGCACTTTTGGGGCCCTTAACGTGCTCGAAAACTCTTGAAACTTTGCACACGGGTCAGAACCCGCGGCCATCAGAGCCGGGCTGAAGCTGGTACCCGGGCGTGGTAGGGCGGCTCGTCAGCGCCCCCTGGAACGGGGTCCGAACACTTGGTCCATAACTCAAACACGCTTGTATGTAATAATATGAAACTCGGTACACATGTTGATCTCATCGTTTCATCTATACCTCACACTCTTACTTTTTACCCCAGCCCAACAGGAAGTCGGCTATTGAGGTTTGTTTGTAAAACGCTCGCAATGGAATGTCATATACTCCTCCTAGAGCTTTGATCCAAATTCGACGAAACTCGATCAGCGTGAAGTCAAGACATTGAGGATGAAAGTTTGCGAGGGGATTTTTTATATCTCGAACGGTTTGTCCGTGGCGAGGAAACGAAATCATGGCGAGAAACGTGAAACAGGAAGTGTGTTATAACTTCAGCATACATTAACTGATCTTGATGAAACTTCAGCAGTGTGTTCGCTGTAAGAGGACGATCACATGGATGTGACTATTGTGAGTCAAAGTTATAGCGCCACCAACTGGCAGCAGGAAGTGTGTCACTTTCAAAATGCTTTGATATCACCCTTTTATTTTTACCCGATTTGCTTCAAACTTCATATGTATAATGTAAACATACGGCAGATGTAGACCTGTGAATGGATTCTTGATATCTTTGAAACTGTTGCCGTGGCGACGCATCAAACTTTACCCTTCTTTTAGGATGCTTTTTGGATGCTTTTGAGACCCTTAGCATGCTTCAAATTGCATGAAACTCGACAGACACATCACATTTATTAGCCAGTAGACATGTGCAAAGTTTCAGAAACGGGCGTGGTGAGGGCTCAGTAGCGACACCTTTTGACAAAAGTGGGGTTGTTAGTTTTAACTAGAGTTACAAAAATTGGTATGTATATTGTACTCCTCGAGCCGGACAACTTTGTAATTGACACTTATTAGCTAGGACCCACAGAAAGTCAGATATTTTTGTTTGAATATGGCCACTCTGAGCCTACATGTCTCTGTGTCTTTGGCTGGCTGGCTGACTGGCTGGCTGTCTGTGTGTGTGTGTGTGTGTGTGCAGGGGGAGGGGGCTTAACCATTTCACTGCTGTGTGTATGACCTGCATAAAGAAAATACATTTCTCAAGCCTGGTATTTTTTAAATAAGTTTTTATTTTTATTTTTTATAAGTAAAGGCATATAACTAGTTTAATTGTAGTGAATTGACAATAGTTTTATATAATTAGTTTATTAATCAGATTAACTTGGTCAATAAACTTGGTCTGAAAATTTGGTCCATAAATCAAACACACTTGCATGTAATAATATGAAACTTGGTACACATATAGATCTCATCGTTTCATATATACTTCACACTCTTACTTTTTACCCCAGCCCAACAGGAAGTCGGCTATTTAGGGTTGTGTTTAAAACACATGCAATGGAATTTAAATTATTGCTCCTAGAGCACTGAACCAAATTCGACGAAACTCGATCAGCGTGAAGTCAAGACATTAAGGATGAAAAAGTGCCACGGGATTTTTGATACCTCGAACGGTTTGGCCGTGGCGAGGAAACGAAATTATGGCGAGAAACATGAAACAGGATGTGTGTTATAACTTCAGCATACATTAACTGATCTTGATGAAACTTCAGCAGTGTTTTCGCTGTAAGAGACCGATCACATGGATGTGACTATTGTGAGTCAAAGTTATAGCGCCACCAACTGGCAGCAGGAAGTGTGTCACTTTCAAAATGCTTTGAAATCACTCTCTTATTTTTAACCGATTTGCTTCAAACTTCATCTGTATAATGTAAATACACGGCAGATGTAGACCTGTGAATGAATTTTTGATATCTTTGATACTGTTGCCGTGGCAACGAAACAAACTTTAACATTCTTTTTTGATGCTTTTGGGACTCTTAGCATGCTTGAAATTGCTTAAAACTCAACAGATACATCACATTTATTAGCCAGTAGACATGTGCAACTATGGCAAAAGATTAAAGTAATGTGAAAAAAGTAAACACTAAAAGCCTCATATCTTCTAAAAATGTAATTATACATCATTTGTTTCTAAATTAAATTATACAAATATTATAACTTCCCCAATTTTTCCCTTTTTTCATTTAAGAATTATGTTTACGTTCAAAAACAGCCAGAATTGTTGTAAAATTCAGAAAAAAATAATAATCTGAGTCATACGTAGTGCTATACTGCCCTCTTGTGTTCAATATCAGGTAGGCCTATTGTGTATATTCCCACCGGTTAATCAACGTGTGACTCCGCTGGGACTTGGGAGCTTTTAAATCGCTTACTTAAAACCGAAAGTCAAAATACGGATGTCCGCACAAGACATTAATGGTGTGGAGTAGAGCGAGCATTTTAAATAAATTCCTATTAAGTAGGATTGAACTAAACAGAAAGAATGTTCACTCTGTTCTGCTGGTTCCTCGCTGGTGGATCATATGATTACTTTGTCATAATCTATGACAAAAATGCTATTATAAACTATATTAATAATAGATAATACACATTGCTCTTATTTTTAAAAAATACATTCATGAAAAACAAGATAACAAAAATCATAAAAAGATATAGCCATGGCTGCTATAAATGTTTGAAATGCATAGGACAGATGTTTAATGACGCAGCAACATATAATTGAAAGGCAATTAATAATCTGTCATTACGTCACTGCATTATCATATTACGGCTCTAATACAGTGCAGCACAAAGCACTTATGTGCATCCCGAGCGGAGAATGATGTGCTTGAAGCCACATGAAGTTACAGCGCATTGAGTCCGTATTGAAAAGTTCAAAGCACAAAGGAAATACATATTTATGAACAGTGTATTATACATTATATATCTATGCAATAGTTTATTGAGCCTTTTCTTTTAAAGGTTTTAAATTTCAGTTACTGTGTGCGTGAAGAACAATTATAGTGCTCTGACTCTAGTGTTGTGATCTAACCGACAGCGTCTGACACCCGGTAGAAAGTAACACGATTAAGTTACAGCAATAAAGTCCAGCAAGAAAAAATTTCTTCATTCGAAAATATAGACCTTTAGACCTTTATCTTAAAGACCCAGTATAATAGGATTAACATTGAATCATCTTGAAGATCGTTTCATCATTGACTGTAACCGAATGCGACGTGCTGTTTGAATGCTGAATGGAGAATGACTGACAGGCGCAGAGAGGGAAAAGTTTACGTGTTCTTGAATTTAATGACTTAAATATTAATTTCTATATCACATAATAGCTTCAGAACACTTATAATACAGTACACAAAAACTTTATGGTACTTTAGAAAGTTTTTGTGCCTTTGTGCCTTACATAGAATAGTATATGCACAATATAGAATTTGAATCAGCCTCGTCAAAGATGGCAGTGTCAGAGCCGATACCGATCCCGAGTATCTAATCGGCGCACTTCTTTTCAACAGTCAAATTGAAATTGAAATTGCTTGAAACTCAACAGATACATCACATTTATTAGCCAGTAGACGTGCAAAGTTTCAGAAACGGGCATGGTGCAAGGACTAAATAGCGCCACCTTTTGACAAAAGTGGGGTTGTTAGTTTTATCTACAGTTACAAAAATCGGTATATACATTTTACTCCTCAAGCCGGACAACTTTCTATTACATAGTCATTAGCTCGGACCAAGAGGAAGTCCGATATTTTGGTTTGAATATGGTGAGCCTCTCTCTGAGCCTACGTCCTTGTATGGCAAGCCCTTTTAACATTTAAAAGCTAAGTTTGCCTATCCGGAATTAACATTGTAGATATCAACAACGTCTTTCTGTCTAGTCCTAATTACATTTTGGATAGTTTGTATTATCATTTAAGATATCTGTAACATAATTTTGACTAGTCGAAATGACAGAGTATGGCAAGCCGTTTTAACATTTAATCATGAAAGGGCCAAAGCCTTCGGCACCGCCACCCGGGTGCCTTTAGGTAACTAAAGGAACCGGGGTTGCGGTGCCACCGGCTTGGGCCCGCCATCGCTGCTCGCAGCTATATTTATTATTATTATTATAGATAGATTCAGGCTGTGGTAAGGCCTGAATCTACATAATAGGGGACAATGGAAAATTATTATTGGTGGTTGTGATGTTGTAAAAAATAATATCAAAATAATATTATTAAAAAATAAAATTATTAAAAAATAAGTCGACATTTTACTAACTGTAAGTAACTGTGCGCCTGCATGTTAACTACCAGTCGTTTGAATATTAGTAGGTTGTCTGCTGAATATTTGCTAACTCTTTATTTAAATGGTCCTCAACAGACATTCTACTGACCAAATGTTAGAGATGCTCGATTATGGCAAACATAATTGATTATCGCAGTTATTTTGCTCAATATTGAAATCACGTATTTAACACGATTATAGTTGGGTGGGTGATAAGATCCTCTTATTTCATGATATCAGTAATTTTAAATGTCAGTGAAATTTCACAATTAGCAATACATCAGCAAAAACTAATACAATACAGTTACAGAAGACAAGTTTACAGTCAGCAATACAATAAGAACAAAACCAACAAAAAAATACAACAGGACAAACATACTAATTAAATAAATAAATTAAATAAAGTGTCTAAATCTAAATAAAGTTTAACTATATTATATTAAATACATTATATTATACATTAATAATACATGTTACTAATGTTCATGCTGCAGTTTGTCTGTTTATATTGGTTTCAAAACAAAAATCTTACATTTTGTGGGATAGAGTAGACAAACAATGTCATTTACTGTATTACATTGATGCCAAATATTTGTTTGCTGGATACTTTTAAGGAACAGTGTGAACAATTATTCCATCATGTGCTTCTATTGCTTTTAATTTGTATTGTCATTGTAATAATGCAGGTGAATAGATGGAAACTATTTCATCAGATATCTGAAGAATGTCAAGAAACCCAAGAGGTATTCACACACTGCCGAACAGGAATATTTGCTGAGACAAATCCCTCTGTCAGGGCATGTTTTCCTTTTCACAAGATATAGTTTAATACACACAACAGTTTCTAATCACCCTTTGTCTTTTGATACGAGATAAGTGAGGAGAAATGGTAACTATTTACTCGAATGCCTTATATCCTATGTGTTTGTCAACACATCATTAGTGAGCCACAGAAGCTAATTAGTTGTTTTAACACTAAGGTGATTAAAGGCAAAAAAAACACATTGTCTTTCACAATGACAAGGAGGCATAGACTGGGCTTCGCTCATAACTTCAGTGCTCATTTCCCTCTTTTTCTTATTCTGAAAAAATAATAAAGCACAGGAAACAAATTACCCACTGAAAGATCACTGACGCGTATCAAAGTCTGGCACAAGTTGATAATATAGTATAAAAATGTTTTTCAAAACTCTTAATGCTCTATATAAGTAGTATGTCTGTGAACAAAGAAAAAATATGGACTTTACATTGTCAAACCTAAATATGTGCTGCTGTTTAAAGAAATATAACTGCTTACTCAGTAAAATTAAACTTGAACTTTACTGTTGTAATTTCTTCCAAAAAAATTGTCTCTTCCCACAGTGTTCACTGTCTCTTATAAATTAACAACACAGTATACAGTAATACTGTATATGCGTAAACATAGTTGTACTCCATCGTCCATCGTAATGTTTCACTCAACTACAGTATGGTGTTTGGGGTAATGTCTGTGTAAAAATTTCAATGGGTAATTCACAAATGGAATCTATAAGATTACGGTTTTGCACAAAATATGCAAAACTTGTAAAAGCAACCAGTATAAGCCTTGGATTTTCAATGCGCTTTCAAGATTTTCAACTCAACCATTTTTTTTTTTTACTGGTGCCTATGGAGTCTTCAGTCACAGAGGCTTTTCTTTCTTCTTTGTATTTGACTTCATTGATTTACTCTCATTTTAAGCAAATAATAGCTCATGTTTAGAGGTCAAGAATGCAAACATACTTTTAAAATGCCCCAGAGACTGCAGTGAAGAGGCAAATGTCTCAGTCAGAGAGAATAATATATATATATATATATATATATATATATATATATATATATATAATTAAATGCAATTTTCTTTGTTATAATTATTTGTCTTACATAATGTGTTTTCAGAGGGACTATAGTATTAACTAGTGTGTGATTTAGTGTGTGTCCTCATCTCAGTGAGATGTTGGGATGAATCGAAGGTTTGAACAACATGATGGATGTCTTTGTTATGATGCCATCTCTCCTATGCTCAAATGTTGATGTGCAGCTGAGCTTAAAGACTTGTGAACAAGAGCTACCTGGGCCAATACAATTAACTGAGTTTGCTTATCCACATGGAGCTCAATCTGTTTTCCCCACTTCTGTCTGTGTTAAACATTAGCTAAACATCTTGCTCTAAATTAAATTCAACTAAACTATGGATTCATTTCAATCCAAAAATGGTAAAAGAAACCAATACACACATAATACTTGGTTGAATTCTGTTTACCATTGTTAAACTTGACTAATTTATGATTCAAACTTGACTCATTAATTGGAATTGCTTGTTCTATTCCAGAGATATTTTGTTTTAGCTTAAAGGTTTATGGCACACACTGCCTTGAATGGATGGCAACCACGTTTTCCCCCTCCCACCATGGAAAGCCACTGCTTTGTATTTTCAGTGGCAGGGCTTGACTTCCTCAGTTTGTAATGATCTAGATGACGGATACTTCCAGATAATTACCTTTATCAGGTAATGTTTTGACTGTGATAAGGAGGTAACGGTTTAAACTGTGTCAGATATTTGCCATGTTGAATCCTGCATAGGTTTCATTGCCTTTAAAATGACATTTATCAGATATGGTCATTCGATCTATAACGCATTGTGAGCAATTATTATACTTCCTACTTTTCAAAATTCCCACGCCAGGCTGCTCATATATAACCAGCCCCCTCTGTGATGGCAATCATCAACTTCTTTGTTCCTTCCTGATACTGCAATTGAAAATGTATTAGTCTGAGAATACATTTGTATTTTGTTCTGTGTTTTCTAAACCACAGTTGACCAGTGGATGAGTAAAAAGCAGTTTCAAAAAGAGCCTGGAAGGCATGTCAGCTAGGGCTGTGTATGTGCAAAAAAATCACGTTACGATAAGTATACCGTTACAGAGTCCACAATAAAATATACTGTACATCACAATACACGCTACATACTGTACACTAAGGCTCAATCCCAATTCACCCCTTGGCCCTACCCCTTGTTTTCGAGTGTATCCCTTGGCCCTTAAAACAGAGTTACAGGGGCTAAGGGATTGAAATATTCCCCTACAAAATGAAACAACCCTTCATGAACCCGATATGTCATCAGTCGTCGGCGATGGCTCTGCCCATACGGAGTTTTTAAAGGATTTCTCCATGACAACGACTGACAATCTGACAAACTTTGAAGAAACATGATAATTATAACATTCCTTCCTCGAAATGTATGTCTTTTCTGATTCGCAAAGGTCATTTATTATACAATTTCTTAATTTAAATGACTATAGTATTATTATAAGGGTAAATAAAGTGCGTGGTGGCGTCATCTGGCTCTAAATTTATGTTTAACCGGTTTCGAAGTCATCTCGCCGGTGATTTGCGATGCACTCTGTGAACTTTTCCGTAGCCCCCCGTTCGTTTGGAGTGTGCCTCTGAAAAATCTCTGTTTCGAGGGCTATGTAGCCCTACCCCTTTGTCCTACCCCTCGATCTCAACAAGAATCGGGACGAAGGGGTGATTTGGAATTGGGCCCAAATCTCACCGTAGCAGAATTTTGTATAACAGCTGTTTATTAAACTGTATAGTAACCATATGCAGAGCAGGCAGTTGCCCTCTGCATTATGAAGGGTAATTGTGTAACAATAGTAATTGTGTAGGTTTTTAATACTGATATGTACTGTAAAAAAGTACAATTTCGGAGTGAAAATTGTTTAAAAAAAAAAGGTAAAATTATCTGTTTAATTGTTTGATTTCCTGGAATCACAATATATCAGTACCATATCAATTATCAGATTAGATTTTTTTTTTAAATGTGTAATTCATGCTCATTTTCTGTATTTTACCTGTATTACCTTTGTCACCCAACAATACTCACTAAAAGTTGATGTTTAAAAACACGAATAATTTAATAATGTTTAGTAATAAATAGCAAATCTCAAAATGAATATCCATTTTGCACAATATAATGATGTGATGGCTAAATAGATTTTCTTAGTTTGATATTTTTAATTATCTTTGTTTTTAATTTGAATATTGTCCATTTATCACTTACTGGCCAAACATGAAAAATAATAATATTGGTGCATCCCTACCTGTGCCTTTCAGAAAGAGTATATACTAGTAGTTTTTCTTTTCTTTCTGTGGTTGTGGTTTGATCCATGCGTCAGCAGTCATCTTTTTGCTTTCACAAGAGCTGTGTCTTTTTCTTGTAGAAGTCTTTTAACTGGTAGAATAGCTGGTTTTGCCCTCAGATGAGAGATCAAAACTAACCTGAGGTCATCCTGAACTTCCTGGCACCTTTTAAAAAGAATATTTTTCTATGACAGTTTCCAAGACCCCATTTCCTTATTCAAGGATGAGTACCTAACCCTAAGAGCTAGATGCAACATAATAACTTCCATTCATATAACACTAGAAATATATTCAGCTATTCAAATAAAAGGATACATTACACTGCATTTAACACAAAGCTTTAAAACCCCAATCTGATTTCTGATTTGTTCTCTGGGCTGAGCATGGTTGTGCTTTCAGGTGAAAATTGCAACATTTTACAGCTGCTTTTGTTTAGGCTAAGGTTTGAAGCTTTGCTCTTCATGAATACATGGAATAACTTTACCCAGCAAATTGTGTCTACTCTTAACAATAATGAAGCTCAGTGACTCATAATTACCCTTAACAATCTGCTATCATTTCAAGACCGCTTTAAAAATGGGATTTAAAATATATATATATATATATATATATATATATACATTTTTATTATTCAATTTAAACAGGAAGTTACATAATGAAACAATGAATAAAGATGTGTGTTCTGTCAGTCTTTGATGTCAGCACATTTGTATGTCTATCTGAGTTTGTCTATCTCACGGCTGTCCTTAAGGTCTCGGACGTTCTCGTATTTTGACAGCATTGCTACATTGCAGCGCCTCACACTGCCTGCTGGCAGCATTACGGTTGGGACAACCTGCGAGACAATCTGACTTGTATGTTCACCTCCTCTCAGCTGTGAGATGACTGAGAAGGTTTTGCTTATTGTTTGAATTGATTACGGGCACAAAAAAGGGTTTTGATAGAATCTTGTATCAGAAACCGTGAGCTAAAGCCTTTTTGAAAAACTTGACTTCGTCTAATTGTGTTATTCATTATAAATTACTAAAATATTTGCCATCGGAACAGTTTGTTCTTTCTTTTTAAACATGCGTTTGTGAGGTTAGTTATGCAAGTATCCTTTTATAGCGCAAAACACAAACACACTGTACCAAATGTGCTATTTTTTTCTTTGTCTGGACTGAGGCTGTGATTCACTGTAGACATCTCTACTTGTGTCTCCTACATCTCTTAACCCAAAAAGATTAGCAAAAAAAAAAAAAAAAAAAAAACCTATTATGACAACTCTCATGGCAAACGGCTAAAAGCATCAGTGAATTTTGGCATGTCTGCACCCTCTCCCCTATAAAGAGCCTTTTTCTGGGCTGAGCCTGCGTTGTGCAAATAGCTGTTACTTGCATTGAGGGTGATACCCCGCAAATAAAGAAGACAGAAACTCAAGCTGTAGGGTATGTGGAATCTATTGTCAGGCTAAACAATAGACAAAACCCAGCATGGCTGGCAGGGGAAATTTGAGTCAGCAATCTGTTAGACTTTATGCACTGATAAGAGATGGGATTCGGCAGCGCTTATTGAGGAAAATACAGTAAACACAACAATCCAGCCAGTGCAGGTCATTGAGAGTCTCCCTCGCCTTGGGCTTAACATGACACTTAAGTACTACTACAAGGAAAGGGAAAAGGCAATTCTGCACACATTACAAACTGCCTTTATTCTGCGCTTGGATGCTGAATGTCAGAGGAGGTCTTTCACGATAAAAATGCAGACAAAAGGAGGGGGATAGTCCATGGTGATTTGTTGCATTTTCATTACAACTACTTTGTAGGCAGTAATCGCAGATCTAAATAGCTCTGAGAGTAACTGTTTTCTAACCGTGAAATTCAAGCCAGCGCCCCCTCGCCCCCCTTCAACAAATGAGGCAGTGTTTTCTTCTTGAAAATCCTTTGCATTGAAAGTCAAGGCACCTCTCCGAAAACATTCACTTATCAAAATGAACTCAAGAGGAATGCTGTAACAACAAACTCGATTGAATTCTCTCTTTCTTGACGTCGCTGCGCCTGATTGTATTATGGCCAATCCCAAGTGAAAATCCCTCTTGCTTAGTAATCCTGGTCCATTAGTCGTATATGTGGAGGAATAAGAACTAATAGAAAGTGGATTGGTTTGTAATCGTTTGTAAATCACATTCTCACTTGAAGCAAAACAGAAAAAGCAATGTTTGTTTTTAGCTTGTTTGTGTAATTTATGCAATTTTCCCTGAAATATGACTTTGAAAAGTCTGTACGTTGCTGACTTGGAATTTTGTTGCAAAGATTATTTAATTTCTTCTACTTTTCATCAGTTCTTTTTTCATGAGAAATCCAAATTTTATCCTTTATTTCCACATTCACCTCATCTCTTTTAGGATGCATGTGTGAAAAGGATTGTGGGTAATTATTTTTTGTGTTGGGATTGTGAGCATGTAAGCATTTAAAAAAAAAAAAAAAAAAACTATACTCTGCAAAATACATTTTTATTGTTGAATTTTTTTTATCGAAAAAAGAAAATCTCAGAATAAGTCAAATTTGTAAAGCACTTATTGTTCAAAGCATCTTTACAAAATGTATATGTTTAAAATATACGAATATATTTGTGCTTTATAGTCACATTGAGCAGATCAATGTGTATAGTATAGTATAGTATAGTATATATTGCCCCAGTTGTCCATCTTTAAATAAAGAACTAGGCAATAATATACGTAGATGCATTTTGCGACTAAATAAAAAAATCAAGCATATGATATATGTGAACAACAAAGACATGCGAACCTTGTTCTTATGTGACATTAAAAAACAATGCTCATAAACAAGATAATATTTTAGATATAAGCAATAAATGTAAGATAATTAGAAGAATTGCAACATGTCCAATCTTCACAGTATTCCTAATGCAATCTCCTCAGTGTCTGTCCAGCCGTCACAGTCCTCGTGTCAGGTACAGACTTCAGGCTCCTGCTCTCCTGTGAGGCTTCACTACAGAAGGGTCTAATTAATTTGAGTGGAGATGAGCTGACTGGGTCTGCTTGTGGGGTTTATTCCCTTTGTGGGTTTTTATCAGGGAGGACACTCAGGCCTAAATCTCATTGCTATAATGTGCCTGAAGAGAAAGCAGCGCCTAGCCTGTTAATGAGGGATCAGTAGACTCCCCCTCATTTGATCTTATCGCTTACACTTCTGTCTTAGCTCTTTTTTCCCTTTTCTTTCTATTTTAACCCTTGTAACCAAAAACCTATGGCATGGAAATGAGGAAGTGGATGCAAGGTGCTTTACAGAACCTCATTTGTTGCCTGGAATTAATATGGAGAAGTTACTGAACCCCACTGGCCCGTTCAGCGTATCACTACTTGGTACTCAGAGAGGGAGGGACCCTGTTTTACATGCATATGTCTAAACGTATGTCATTTTAATCACAAACTGTGTTTTTTTTTTTTTTTTTTTTTTCAATCAGCAGCCCAGTCTGCCAGCTAAAACATTATATCATCTTGATGTCAGCTTCTTGATAATGTTAATACATTCAAACCATGTCTAAATCTCAGGAACTCTACATGCATCTGTTGTGTGCAAAATCCTAAAAACAACAATATTTAAAATAAATGGCGCTGAATGCTTCTGTGTTCCACGTGTGTTATTAAAAGAGTAACCAGGCAAGATAAAATGCCCATTACAGATTCTCATAAACCTTGTTTCATCTATTGGAAATTTCAAAACTGAAAAGTAACAAACTCATAACAATCTCTAGAAACTTGTTCAGAATATAAACATTAAGTTATTGTATTAACACCGAGAGACAGACTGAAGTCTTCAAAATTGTTGGACATAGTCTTTATTGAGCCTGTGTTTCACAGTGTAAATACTGAATTTACATGCCATTTTATGTTTATTAAGTTCATTCGGTAAAGTTCATAATCATTTGCAATTAAGCCTGTAAGCAAATACACAGACTTCTATGTGTATTTTATGCTTTAATATGCATTTATTTTGACATTTTAAAAACCATTAAATAAGAATGTGTCTTGAACAATTAATTATTTGTGTGTTAAGCAGATACATGGCATTACGATTACACAGCAAAGCATTCTGCCTTCCTATTTGTGTGTGGTCCTTTCCTAGACAGTATATGCCACCATACCGTCACTAATATTGATGCAAATGCACTCTAATAACCTTCTTTTCTTGTTTGGAACTCCAACATGAGAAAGAGTAAGAGTAAAATAGAACAAATAATGTATAGTATTATATTTGTTCCACAGTAATCAAAGATATAATTCCAGTTCTTTAAACCTGGAAATATAAATTCCATTACATTTGAGATTCAGTGTGAGCAAATGACACGAGAGATGAGCTGTACTAAAATGTCAATCTTAATGTACAGGTGTCCACTTAAAATCACAGGCAAAGCTGACACTAATGGATTGCTTTGAATGGAGCATCCAGAGAATGGAACGGGATTGGAAGAGCTTAAGTGTTGAAGCACCCTGCATGTGCTGGCTTTCTGCATAAAAGGAGTTTAATTTCTACAACTCGTGCATTTGCCAGATTTAACCTTTTACTGACTCTCTGTCTCAGGGCGATGGAAATTAACCTCCTCGTCATAGGTGAAGCCAGACATATTACATGACTAAAGATCACTCGGTGTTGTTCTTTAAAATCTATCTTTTTAACTAGAGTTCACCCCCGTGGGTGAATGTGTGAATGTTTATTGTGCAATTTCATGAGAAGAACTTACTTTTCGTTCAAACTGGCTTTTTGTGAGCAGGTGCGGGGGAGATCTATTATTCATGTCAGTCAGAACAGTAAGTGTGCCTCATAATGTAAATCGTGCTTCCCTATTAACCTAACCTAAGATATTAAAGACATTTTGATGAGTTCAATATATCAGCATTGAACAAAAACAGCTGGACTACAGCAACTGTGTTTGTTCTATTGTGTTTTGTTTTATTTATAGTGTGTGTGTGTGTGTATACAAGTATATATGTATTTATGTAGTATGAATATGTGTGTAATTCATCTAGTTTATTATAATTAGTATAGAATTCATCGCATATATATTGTTTCTATATTATTGTTTGTTCATTATGACTGTGCACATGCATTGGCTTTAAAATACAAAGCAGCGTTTAGCTGTTTTTCTAATGATGATTCGATTTTTATTCTGTTTTGTCTATGAGATTAAATCATCCTAAAACTTTCAAATATTCGCTAACCTGCCCATGACAAGTTTTCCATGAATTACACCAATCAACATAGGCTATATTTCGGCATGAAATCACCCGGCATGGTGTCCTACCCAGCTTGGAAAGGTCTTGCTTTCATTTGACGCTGTGAAAAATGTCGGCCAGTGCTATGAAATTCCCACCTGGAGAATGATGTCTGAAATTCTATTCAATTAATTTCCATGGCAACAGGGCTAAAACACAAAAGAGGGTGAAAAGATGGCAGGAGCGGGCTGACTAAATCTGCCACAGTGGTCCCCATGTCTCATGAATACACAGCCTCTCTCTCCACATATACTTCAGGGCCAGAAGCCTACAAGGTAATTATATGCTTTGGAACACTCCACTTAAGCGCACCCAACAATAAAGTGAGTGCATATTCTCTGTAATCTCTTACCTGCTGAGTGAATGAAGATGTGAACTGAAAAATCTTTTTTTTATTTATTTTTTTTTTTTTATAAATTCTACTTTTGTTCTTAAAGGTCTGAGTTGGAAGCCTTTACGGTATTGCGTAAATCATTTGTAACAGCAATATGAATTGACATTGTTCATTTTAGGATTTTTGATCAGATCACAGATTCATATGCATTCCCCTTGATGATAAAAATCCCCTAATTCCCCAAAGTAATTCAGATATCAATGCAGTCCTCAGTATTTTCCATGTAATAATTGGTAACCCCTGTTTAATGGATGATCGCTTTAATAAATCAATAAATTCCATGCAATCATGGTGTCATCTAGTGGCGAGCATCTATAACTGCATTGATCAAGTCTCTTCGTAGCCTTCCTTTGCCCTTTTTGGACTTGTTTATTTTTAGATGAGTTGTTTCCTTCCCTTTTCTCCCTCTCAGCTGATCCGAGGGTCAGGTCAGCGACAGCAAGATCCCCACTTTGCCCTTCAACCTGTCCCTCTGATAGTGGCAGTTCCCGGGTCAGTGCGTGTCACCGATGAGTTCAGCTGACATGCTGGGGTGTGAGGCCGCCGTCCACCCCCTATTTAGACGATACCGGCTGAGTGACTAGGTGGTGTTAAGGGACATCCAGTGCTAGTGGAGAAGAGTCATCACGCTTGAGCGAGCGGCACTCAAGGAAGGCCGGCAGATTGAGTTGGCATGCTAACAATCTGATTGAAGATGGCAGCGAGAAGAAAAGGTTGATGGGAAGGAAGGTCTCAGCTGACCCTGCCGTCCCCTCAGAAAGACAGAAAGGCCTGAATGGACAAGAAAAAATAGTTTCACATTTAAATCTTTTGACATCTGAGCATGTTTTTTGTTAAGGTTTTTTTTTTTTTTTTTTAGAAAAACATGTCAAAACTAAACATGGCAGAGCAGTACAATGATCCATGTGCTGTATGTAAAAAGGCAGTATTATGTTTTCAGTCGTACCATTGAACGCTGTTATTATATGATAGTATGACAGCCCGTTCCGTGCGGCTAGGGGGCGGGGGGATGTGCTCTGGATGTGACATGCTAATTAGGGGAGCTTTGTCTGCCATTGTTCGTGTGGGCTTCCAGTGAACAGGGTGGGTTTATGGGGGGAGGCGTGAAATCAGAATGTCACACTCAGCAGGGATCACCAGCAACATGCACCACGTGCGGTCTTTCTTAAAAATGAAAATTTTCCAGGTAGAATCGGAAGGTCAGTCCAAAATTTAGCTTACAAATTCCACATTTTTACAGTAATGTTGCCGACAAGAATTTGACTTGTTTTTGCAATTGCGAATCAATGCATGTGATCATCCTCCAAGTTTTAATGGGAAGTAATAAGTAGCAGCCAGATTAGAGGGATTGGTTTTCCAGGGTACCACCAGCTGTTACAGATTCATGTTGAAACAGAATCTCTCTGTCATGAGGGCAGATCGTGATGCATACCATTCAAAGAAATTTCTTTTGCACTATGCCAGCATGAAAAAATATCAGGTGAATCAAGAACATTTACAGCCATGCAACTGCACTGTTTTTTCCTCTATGTCATAGTGACAAAATCATTTTGCACTTGTAGCATCATATATAAGATGAGTCGGTCTATGTCTCTCCATAAAACGGCACATTTTCATTTTGGTGGCTTTAAGGGTTAGTTCACCCAAAAATTTAAATTCTGTCAATTCTGTGCCCTCATGTTGTTCCAAACCAATAGGACTTTCTTTAATCTTCAGAAACCAACTTAGATGAAATCTGAGAGCTTTCTGTCCCTCCATTGACAGCTACACAACTATCACTGTGACACTTCAAAACGTTCATGAAGAGATTGCAAAACTAATCCATATGAATTGAGCAGTTTAGTCCAAATTTTCTAAAGAGACACAGTCGCTTTATATGATGAACAGACTGAATTTTGGCTTTTATTCACATATTCATCAACTCAAACATCAGTTTGTAAACAGAAGCTAATGTGAGAGCCAATGAGATTCCATCTGGTGTTACGTAGCACGTTTGAGCTTCCACAAGAGGTTTGTTCTCGTGCGTCAAGCAGGTATATTGAGCTTCTGTTTATGTTCGTTGATCAATAAAATAAAAGTCTAATTTAAATCTGTTCATCATATAAAGTGTACTATTGTGTAACATTATTACAACCTAATATAACCTTTCTATTTTAATATATTTAAAAATTGTGTTTATTCCTTTGACAGAATTGAATTTTCAGCATCAATACTTTAGTCTTCAATGTCACATGATACTTCGAAATAATTCTAATATGCTTGATTTGATTTGTAACATAATAAATGTCATCACTGTCATTTTGATCAATTTAATATGTCCTTGCTAAATATGAGCATAATTTCCTCTTAAAAAACTCTTACTGAGTTACTGAAGTCCAATTAATCTTTGGGAGGGATGGGGTGGCAAGTGTACCACCCAGTCCAATCAGTAAGACCCAATAGTAATTTCCTTTCCTTTTTTTTTTTTTTTTAACTCTTACTGACCCAAACCTTTTGAATGGTAGTGTAGATGATATATTTGTTCTGAATCACTAACATCGCTTTTTTATATCGCACTAGATACTAATTCCCAAAGTTTATTGTGCTTATTATGCAATAAAAACAACTATCACCTATGGGAGTTTTAGCACGCTGTATTGACCAATCAGCTGGAGCCATTCAGTGTTGCACTAATGACATTAGAATGTTCATGTAGTTCAATGGTTAAGTAGAGTTGAGTTCAGCATCTTTTTAGTCCACCGCCTTAGAATGGTAAGCAGTTATTTCCATTCGATTCACATTTTACTGTCTTCTCAGAGATTCTGATATTACAATATTAGACACAAGTGACTGAATATGAAGCTACAAGGTTATGCAGTGAATGCAGCATGGTGTGAATAACATCACAAATAATCATGCAACATTTATCATCATACTCTGCTGCTCTATTTGAGTGCTATTATTTCTTCTTTGACCCATCTCTGTATAAATGTTATCAACAGGAATGATGTTCTCATTTCAAAATCAATCACAGAAGGCATAAAATAGCCAACATGTGCAACATTTATGCATAGTGGAGCGTGATCATCAAGAACCCCTTGACATATCTGATTAGCAGCAATTTGAGGGCTGTGATGAATGAGCCTGCTGTCATTTTGACCCTGCTTAACCTCTTGATTTTCTGGGTTCAAGTCCAATTAACCTTTGGGAGGGATGGAACAGCAAGTGTACCACCCAGTCCAGTCAATAAGACCCAATAGTAATCATTTCATTTTCTGGTTCATCAAATGAGGTTTGGCCCAATTCACCCACCTCAGTCAATGGCAGTCGTTTATCAATGTTCAGCTAACACCACAACAGTAGAGTATTTGGTCACTGCTGGCTCTCAGAGGAATATTCTCTTCAGACAGGACCGTCACATTCACTTTTGCCTCGCCATTAATCCGCATGGCTTGCTCAAGGTGTTGTGACAGGTTTCTTGAAGTCTTTTTTGTGTGTGTGTGGGAATCCCATACAGTAGGGCTTTTTTTCTGAAAGTCTGCAGTGTCTAATGAAAAGATAACTGACCGACAGGGGATTGAATATAAAGTTTTATGATTGAATTAGACATGGTAAGCTATACAGCAAGGAGCAATGTCTGATAGATTACAGCTAATGACTCAAATACAGTCTGCAGTGGCGAACAGTCTTGCAAATGAAAAATGTAGGTACTTTTTGCCTCTACGTAATTGCATATTTCAATTATCAATTCAAAATTGATATTTTTTTATTGTAAATTCAATTTTAGCTGACTTGGATCTGAACAACCTAGTAAATTATTATGAATGAACAATGATGGTTATTATTAAAATTCATGATACAGAAGTAGAGGTTAGAGTGATGCAAGGCAGACTTATACCAGAATGATTTTTTTTTGTCACTCTTTATATCAAACTTCTGCTGTAATTCTTCTCGTCCTTTCTCTTTTGTATGCCAGATTGATTCTTCAGTACTCACAATTGAGGAAAGATCCTTAACGATGTATGACAACACGTTTTCATTGGAGATTTAAGCAACACTAGATCCTCTACAATAGCCCAGAGCACTGTTTGTTTTGCTTTAAACTGAGGTAGGGGAAAGCTACATGTCAGATTATAGCTGAGCTGTCCTATAGTTGCGACTACTTCCACCCCTAGATCCAATCTAAATAAAGTGTGCCCATCTGGTGTGCTCGGAGGGTCATGAACCAACTCCCTGGGACCTAAAATCACAAGGTCCTGGAGACAAATTCACAGAGAGCCATGGCTCTAGCACCACTGAGTGGATCACAAGTCATCCCGTCTCTTGCTGTGTGCTAACAATGCATTGCTGCATGGGTGGCTGCGGGGAGGGATGAGGACTCTCTCCTTTCATGTGCCACATGGCTAGAGTCTGAATATGGGCCAGAAGGGGCTTGTTAATACCATTGTTCCCTTGCGCGGTGGCATACGTCCTCACCATATAAAGTTTGTTCCGATAGTTTGCCCTTTTCCCCCAGCCCTAATTCCCCAGTGGCAGATGCACTTTTATTCAAGGACGTGTTCTGTGGATGTTAATCTCAAGAGCTTAATAGGATTAGAGTGAGTTGTGTTTTCATTTATCAACATCATTACGTCTTTTATGGTGTAGGCCTAGTGTATGTGAACGCCTAATAGCAAACAAGACTGTTCATTCTGAGTTTTGTATCCCTCTTAAATAATAGGTCTGTTAAAATTAACATTAATTGCTGCGATTATTTCTTTGCTGTTTAATGCGTTAAAAATAATTAATGTGTTAATTAAATTAAATTAAAAGAATTATTTTTTAAAACGTTTTTTTAATTCCTCACGTAGTTTTGCTAATGTATTTTCACCAAATCCTTTGGCTTGCGTTACAGTATATGATTACCCTATCTGGCATTGCTCACCAGCTCCGTGAAGCGAGAGAGAGTGGCTGACTGAGGAAGGTCCGCATGATCTTTTTCATCAGTCTCATTCATTCCCGCTACGTGCAAGACTTACATGTAGGACGCTCGAGCGTTGCAAACTCCATCCGACTACCTGTTTGGAGCCTGCCTCAGTGTTTAAGACGCTGGGTGTAAGTGCAGACATAATTTTAAATACTCGTGAATGCGGTATTAAGAGGATCAATCTTCACATAAAAATATCATTACCAAATCTTGTAAAATCCCCCTGTAAGTCAATAATTTTATCCCTTAAAACTCACATTTATGAGTGACACATTTAAATGTTTGTTTTTTCCTGTGAACAAAAAAATCCTTCATTTGCTGTTTATGCAAATCAGCCCCGCCTCCAATCACTCACACCAGCTCAGAGATTTATCCGGTCAACTTACTGAGGTAAACGCTGCACAACGACAGACACATAATGCAGTGTTGTAGTACTCGAGACTCGGACTCGTCTCAGACTCGGTCTCGAGACCATATTTTAATGGTCTTGGTCTTGTCATGGACTCGTGTGCATTTGGACTCGGAATTGACTCGTACTCGAAAAAAAAATTTTTTAGGACTTGGACTTATTCCCGAGTCCACTCGAGTTCAATTCAAAATATTTTTCATGATTATTAATGTATGTTAATAAAATATTTCTTTAAATTGATTGACATGCACGCCCAGTGATTGGTGATTTTCTAGTGCACAACTGCGCATGACAAATTGTAATAAAATTACTTTTAACACCACCTACTATGTGGCCTTTTTACCCTAAACTGATCATATTTTTTAAACTCTAAGTAAATTCAGTAAAATAAAAAAAGGATTTCTCTAAGTAAATAAAAGTAAATTAGGTAATCAACCCTCACTGGTCTCGGTCTCGACTGGGACTCGACCATCTCTGGTCTTGGACTCGACTCTATGGACTCGGTCTTGACTCGGACTCGACTCTCTCTGGTCTCGGTCTCGACTCGGACTCGAGTGAGGTGGTCTCGACTACAACACTGACATAATGGTAATTAATATGATTAGCATTTTGCTTGACTACATTATCAAATAGCAAATAAAGTGTTTCATAATGTTACACAACTCATGTTTCCCGTTCGTCATCTCAGTCATAAAAATCTGGATCCTCCTTAAATGCTTTGAACAACTTAGAACATCAGGTGAGAAAGGCACATATAGTCACTTAATTCATACGCTATATTGCTAAATGTACCCAGTTTTTCATATTAACAGAAATGACACCTGGATAACCTGGCTCCACTGGAGACAACCCTGCTTCAGAGCATAGTTAATGATATGCTAAATATGCAATCTGCCCGCACGTTGACGTGATTGGTTACAAGGTTGTTTGTGATGGAAAAACCAGCGATTTCAGTCCACATTTTTAAAACATTAAAACAAAAACATTAAAAACTTGATGTTCACCATGGCGGTTCTTTAACTAGTAATTTTATTACTCCTTTTTTGTGAAAACTAATGCGTAAAATAAACTTTTAAGTGGAGAAAATGTAACTGATAGCTCTCATTCAAAAACATCAGCATACACAATAAATAAAAGCCACAGCTAACTGTGACATTTTTATGGATTTATGTGAACATTTCTTTTTAAGCTTACTTAAGAATTTTTATTAATGTTCTGTAAATAATTCTGATCTGATAGTTTGCAGTTTAGGCCTACTAAGTTAAACATTATGACCTTCAATTATACTGAATTGTTGAATGGCTATAATTGGCCATTTATTCATTTATTTATTAAGGCATCATTATTTGTTTTATTGGTACTGGCCTTCATTCATAGTAGCCATACTTTACTAAACAAATATCATCACAAATATTTAAAATATACCGTTTTTATTGTTTCTACATTAATTTGGAGGTTTGATGTGGAAATATACATAGTATGCAATGAGTAAAACTACAAAAATAATCATGGCACTTCATTCTAACGACACAACAAGATGTCAGAATATTAGACCATTTTGACAAAGCCGCAATCTCTGAGGACAAATATGCTCAGAGAATTTCTCCCCTCCAAACTATGGGCAAAGTGTATCATTCCATCCACTCTGCCAAATTGGGAATCACAATAGAGATTGCTCACATTCACCCACTGTACATGACAATGGCACAATTGCCGTCTGATTATGTGGACGAGATGCCTTTAAAAGGCAAATTACAAGCAATCCCATCTGATGAGAGGGCCACCAGGCTTGTAGCTCCACGTGTGTGTGTTTGTCCCTCTCCACACCCACCCAGAAGGCCTGAAAACAAGCATGACCATTCAAACAAGCCCACACTACATCTTTATGGCTCGCAGCAGCTGATTCATTTTAAAGACAACAGAGGGAACATGGGGCTCAATTACACAGCTGATATCATGAATGGCAGTCACCTTCAGGGCTCCACTACATCTGTACAAGAGCTATAGTCCCAATAAAATAAGTGGATGGAGATAGAGCTGTGAATAGAGCCTGTAAATATGCCAGACAAATTCAAAGTTTGGTCTGTAAAACTTTGTAAGTTTAAAATTTAAATGTTAGATTTTTTTTTTAATTTTCAAAAAAAAAAAAAAATTACAATTCATTTTTCTCCTGCTTCTCTCTATCATCTCTTATATACAAAAAGCATTTACTATTTGGAAGTGGATTCTTTTTTTACACTCATTTTTTTGCTATCAAAAACAACATCAGGTTGTTATGAAACTGTACAAGGTTGTGATAGAAATATTGAGCTTTTAGACCTTTTTCTCCCCTTGTGGCATTAAAAATCCCAAATAATTTCAAACAAAACATCCTCATATCCTAAATGCTTCTCAGTCAATACATTGGAGACCCTTGTGACATCTGAAGAATGAATAGGGAGTTTTATTTATTGAACTTTTGCTCCCATTCTGGCCCTCTTTTTTTATTTTCTCACCTCTGATCTGTGAGCTCCCAGGAAAAAAGATGAATTATTTTTGCCATTGATCGTCAACAAGACTAATAAAATGAAGCGCTTTAATGAAAGACTACTATCTGGTGAAGTGACCTGGTGGCCATTAACCCTGCTGATATGGAGTCCAGGGAAGATCAGTGGAGTCCATGGTCAAATCAACTCTGCAAAGCAAATTAGTGAACACCATAAAGTATTGGAGTGCTCCTGCTAGGAGTCCCAGTTTGACCTTTGCTTAGGGAGTGTTACATTTGACCTGCCGAGGAAATCTATCAAAACATTTCAATTAAAGGCTGGCAGGCATACGAGGCAGGTGGCCATCCTGCTGCATCCAAGACTATTTTAGATTTGTGCTTTCAAGCATATCCAACACTGACCACACTGGCCTTTACCCATTAAAGACAGCAGTTAAAACTGCTTTTAATCAGACTCAGATGCTTTGAAATGTGTGGCACAGCAGTAATCCAGCCACAGTTTCATCCCTAGTATTTTAAAATGCTATGTGGCAGATGAAAACACATCTTTCAGAACATATACCCTCACTACGAGTGCTTCTGGAAAGGACCTTTAGTTCACAGTAGATATCCATCTAGAATCATGCAGGTCATAACTGGGCAGAGGGCCAGCTTCTTATCAGCCTGGTCATTTGAGGTGTTGAGATGTGTCCAAACAAATGAGTGTCCAATTTCCTCCTTTGTCAGGCTGACCTGAGGGGTAACGGAGACTCTCTCAAAGGGCTTGTTTGTAGAGGCTGTCTATCATAGCCCAAAGTCTCCACTTGTTTCCCTTAAAGTGACTCCATCCTTCTCAGTCATCAAGGGGGACCGTGGGAGGTGTTCTCATAGCCTACTGGCATGTCCTGTGTGAGGATGCACAGTCTGTGGGTCTCCCTTGTCCCCTGATTGTTGCCTTTATCAGGTAGCCAGTTAAACAGTGACCATGAGATGACAGATACATCCTTTCAGGGGCAAAAGAAAGAGAGATAAAGTCTTTACAGTGCTATCTATATACAGGCCATTTTTACTGTGGCTCCACAAATTCCCCAGTAAAACAATAGAGAGGATGCTGAAAATGAAATAGGCCACCACAGCTCAAACTACCTTTTCTTTGTGATTGTTTTATTGAATCTAATGCAAACTTTTTTCCCCCTTTGTCTAAAAATATTTATTGCCACAGTCTGGCAAAATTATTACATTTATAACCACATTTTTTTTTTGTCTAAAACTGATCTGCTTTATTTCATTTGCAAACAAAACTAAGTTAAAGTCCATAATTAGGGATGCACCAAAATGAAAATTATTGGCCGAAGCCAAATAATAATGAAACGCTTGGCCGAATACCTAACGCGTCATTTCATTTTTTCCATTTATTTTTCCTTTTTTTTTTTCACCATTGCATTCAATTAAATAGTAAAAACATGCTTTTTTATTTTGTTTTGCTTTTCAGAGAAAAAAAAATCTAATTACAAAAATACAATTTATTTAACACTGATTCTTTTTTTAACATTCCAGCAGATATTATACAGTACAAACAAAGCACAATAAATAAATTAGTAAAATAAAAATTATATTTTATTTGGCCAGATTTAAAGGCACCCTTATTTCTAGAACCTATTTTATAGTCTATGGGATGAACCCACAACAAATGAATAACTTTCCTAGACATAAGCCTACTTTTGCGGTTTACATTCACTGTATAAAGCACTCCGGCGCAAAATGAACCTTTGGTCTAATAACACATTGGTACCTATCCGACCGTTCTCTGAGATTTGTTTATAATGATAATCGAATGTAAAGAGTTTTATCTCTAAAAACTGTTTAGCGTAACACTATATAGGGCATAGAGTAATGAATAGGGTTGGGTATCGTTTGAATTTGAACGATTCTGATTCCAATTCCGATTCCTTGTTTCGATTCCGGTTCTTAACGATTCTCGATTCCGATTCTTTTAAGAGGCAGGGTCAAAAAAGTTTAGCTAACCTTGCTAATCAACGGTCTTTCGGAAGGAAATAATCCTTTCTGAAGGAAATACTCCTTTTGTCACAAATTTTGCATTTTGCTGAGATTTCGTTATTTTTAGAAAAATGAAGCCACACTTAGGACCGCCGACGTAAGCTACTCATGTTCGACTCGCGCGGTTATGCCAACACTTCCGGTAGACGCTTCTTCGTTGGTGTTGTTCAGCAGTTTCTTCTTCCGCTCGGCGGACTGTGAATATTGAAACTAGGAATCGAAATTTTAACTTTTGAACGATTCCGGGAAAAACGAAAAGTTAGTCCCGATTCCAATCGATACTCGATTCTCGATACCCAACCCTAGTAATGAAAAATAAAAATCGCTTGTTAATACCAATAAAAAGGCTCAAAATAGCCCCACACTAACACGGTAACATAATGAGGGTCCCTACATGCAAACCAAAGCATTTAGAACTTGTGTAGAGACATATAATAAGAAGATACTTAATACAGTCCACTTCGCATATACAGACAGGAGCCATCTTTGAAAAACAGTCTCAACCAGTCAAACCACGAACAGGCTATTTTGAGCCTTGTTAGTGGTATTAACTAGCAATTTTTATTTTATATTTATATTTTTTTATAATATTTTATTTTTCATTAATTCATGCACTATACAATAGTGTTATACGCTAAACAGTTTTTAGAGATGAAAGTCTTTACATCCGATTATCATGAAAACAAATCTCAGAGAACAGTCGACTAGGTACCAATGTGTTATTAGACCAAAGGTTCATTTTGCGCCGGAGTTTTCCTTTAAGAATAAAGAATTTACTATTCACAATCCTCAGCTGGATCCGTTGCTCTTCGAAATGAAGCCAAAACCAAAAGCACTTCTGGACATATTCTTCTAGGATTATATTATTATTACGCTATTATTACTATTGTAGGGTTATTTTTCCTCACAGCATCCCAAGACTATGTAAAGTACATGAATCTCGTTAAACTTGATGTGTTTTATCGAGTTGATGGGGGCATTGACAGGTTTGCATGGATTGCCTCAGATCATTTGGGTTTCAATAGCGCGCACTCTCCGTGGCGATTAGCAGATAATGAGTTGCCATGAGAACGACTGACATCTCTCTCTTTTCATACATATTACATAAACAGAGAATATTTGTTTTCATTTTGAATTAGATCATTTAAAAGTAGACAATTAAATGATTATAAAGATATATTACTCTTGCGTGAATGGTTTAGAGACGTGTTCCAGAAATAAAGTTCACGGAGATGGAGACAGAAAGCTCGCCCTTTTTATTTTCTTTATTTTACAAAAGCACAATGTTTTTCGATTGTAAGTGGACATATAAAAAGTAGACATTTTAACTGTTTTTTCATATTCATAAGTCTGTTTGACCATAAATGACGGAGTATTTCAGTCTATTTTGCTGCTATGTGAAAAAATATCCAGCAAAACGTACAGTATGAGCTTCTCTTTTTGTTGTCTGCTCAAAGGGTGTATGTTTGCTGCATTTATAAAGCGCGCGCCTCTCACTCTAAGCTGATTTACTATTTGATTGCGTCATCAAAAACATTGTTATTCGGTAAAATGTATTATAAATCTTAATATAAATCTTATTCATTTTCAGTTTTGGTTGCCGAACAATCGATTCATCCCTATCCATAATAATAAGTCTAATAATTGTATCAATGTATATGCAGTCATTTCCTCTCATACACTTGTACACTCATGTGTGGGTTTTCAGTTATATTAGAAGCCTAAAAAAATAGATCATATGGCCAGCTGTGTTATTGGATACTCTTATAAATATAATAATCATGGCTAATAGTGGGTTTAAACAATGGCTGAAAACATTTGCTTTTGCAAGCCACTTCATCCGCATCGCTATATTTGTCAGTAAGTCAAAGACGACTGTCATTAGCCATTAGTCACAACATTAGAAAAAGATACTATCAGGGAATCAGGAATTATCTCATTAGCATTGCTCCCTTTGCCTCTGCTGGTAGATGCTATAGCTTCACCATTAGGATGACTTTAAATGTCTTTCACCATTGATGGCCATTCAAAATGATCTGTTTATCCTGAGAGTTTTCTTTTCTACACTGTAAAAAAAATATTGTTGGTTTAACTTAAAAAAGTAAGTAACCTGGTTGCCTCAATTTTAAGTTCATTGAACTGGAAAAAGTGAGTTAATTCAATGAAGGAGAATGATTTAATCATCAGAAACTCAAAATAATATGTTATCTGAACTAAATAAATTATTTAAGTTGATTTGACAAAAGAAAAAATGTTGTGATTACTACACTGTAAAAAAATATTGTTGGTTTAACTTAAAAGTAAGTAACCTGGGTTGCCTTAATTTTAAGTTGATTGAATTGGAAAAAGTGAGTTAATACAATGAAGGAGATTAATTTAATCATCAGAAACTCAAAATAATAAGTTATCTCAACTAAATAAATTATTATAAAGTTGATTTGACAAAATATGTTGTGATAACAAATCTTGAAAATATTTTTTTACTGTGTAGTGACATCACAAGTATTTCATTATTGTCCTTATTATACAAGTGACTGTCTGTACGTTAGTCACGTGACAATTGTTCCCCGAACTGAGTGCCCATGTGCAAAGATTGGCGGGATATAGTTTATGTACTTCTTGAAATTTATGAGCTAGTCCAGTGACTGCCATTGAGGTGAATGAGAATGCTAACGGATACCTTTCTCCAGATATTATAGACCTCTTTGGGTAATATACAGTATCATAAGAATGGGAATTTTCATTTTTCTTCAACTACATACAAGTCATTGTATCTTAAAGAGACTGTTCTTTGAATATTACAATAGTACGCTAACGTTAAAGCCCTAAACCCCATAACACATTTTATTTGGAGCATTTGTTTGTTCATTATGTCCATTTTATTTATATCTATTTTTAATCAGGATAAATTCGTACTCAAAACAAGGATTATACTGATAATCTTCAGCTAAAAAAAATATCCCTTTCTTTAACGGCTAAGATTTTATTTTTCTGAAAGCAGGCTCTTGTCGTTTACTCTGTTTTACAAGTAGGCCCACCTGCCAAACAGCCTGTGAATCACAAAGAGGAATGCAGACTGACAAAGGGCATACTACCTTCCATTGTAAGCCTCCTGAGTGCTTATTTATTTAGTTTAGTGCCTTCGCTCAGTTTCTTTCTACTGTTACACAGACCTGCAGACATATTCAGGGATTCTTTTTTTTTTTTTTAATTGTTGCTTTTCAGGCGAAGGATGTGAACAGTTCAGCAGAAGGGACTGAATAACCATCACAAAGTAGAGCTAGATTGTTGAACAATGCCCAACGTCACTCTTTATATGAGACGGTGCCTGTGTGGCAGCTACACATTCTCTACAAATCTGACACTTAATTATTTTATTTCCTGTGAAACAGTGGCTGCTGTGACCTTTTGTAGATGTTTGATGATTTGACTTGAAATTACTTTTCCTGTCTCCTGTGCAAGACAGGGTTTGTTTAGTTTATGCATATAATACACACTGATTCGCATTAGATGCATTTTATTATTTGCATTCAGAATTAGATTTCTTTTTCCCCTCTCAGTACAGATCAACAACCTTGATATACAACTGATAGAAATGCATGTAGAAGTCTCCCCTTTATCCACTGTGAATCATGCCAACCCATCGTGCGCTGAACAAACCTTTGCTTCCTTCTGCAAAAGTATCATTGTTAGTTTACCTAATGATGTTGTGGACCTGTCTTTAGTCTGAACCCACAGCTCATGACCTGAAAACAACATGTTTATACAAATATTCTTTTTTTAAACTTTGGGAAAATATGAACATGAATCAGGCCACAAATGAGGTGAAAGTACAGACACTTTTTTTTTTGTACAGACACCCTCTCAGATGTTTCTTTGCCAGTGTATCCAACAAATCAAGGTGCTTTCTGCAATTCACTCAGGTGGCTTTCTGCCTCCTCCCAACATGAAAGGAGAAAGCCCCCATCTGCCAGGTCATATTGAAAAGACGGGCTGCGTCGTGTTCCTCGGAAGCAACAATGGCCTAGTCTGCGGAGGGGTATTCCTTGATGATTATTCCAGGTCAGACCCGGAGACAGCTGTGAAAACTCACTCTTTTAGCACTGCGTCAATGATTAGAAGGGAAGGCTGCAGGCTGCCTCCTCCGTGACCCACAACTTTTTTTTTCTTGCTGTATTTAGGGGTTTGGCCTTGTATCTGTGGCCCATGACTGACTCATGCAGCCTCCTTCCAAGCTCGGGAGATTGAATCTGTAACACCGTTCTAAACAATGATAAAGAGCTGAACCCTGGCAGGTTGTGTACTTTTTTTTTTTTCGCTGTTTATTCAATCTATATTTAATCAATGAGAGTAAATTTTGATTTTTTTTCAAGTACATATCAAGAAGCCAGACCTGGCAAGTTTTTGAATCCGCAGACTGACAAAAGCATACCTTGCACTGTACAGTAGAAGCCCATGACCTCTCCGTGGATGGTGAGAGCGTTAAAATCTACTTTGGTTTGAGATGATTAACAAAAAAAAAAAACACACATTCATGAGTGGTTTATCTGCCTTTGACATAGCTTGAGGTGTTTTGCGTCAGCCTTTCAATTTTGGGATCAATCTGTGTCATTTAATTAAAAAAAAAGAGTAATCCAGTACTATTTATCAATGGGCAATTCACTCAGGTGCGCATGCTGCGGGGTTACGCGATCTCAGACCCCTGTGAATAAAACATAGGCTATATCAGTAATATTGTGAGTAGGCGGCAATGACTTATGCAAGTTCAAGGACTTTATCGATCGGTGAGCCTGGCTTAATCAAAGTCTGTCTTCCCCACCACTCATTGTGATTAAATAAGTCAGACACTGACAAAAAGTCTTTGACCCTTTCATTGCTTTTCAATCATGGCTGCTACTCTCAGCATCTTTGAATGCTTTTGTTCACAGGGCAGAAAAGTAAAGAATGGTCAAAAAATCCTTTTAATGAGTGCACACACTGCTCCCACGCAAACGGGATTTACATTTATGGCAAAAAGTTAACATTTTCAGGTCTCTGGACAGTATACTTGTTATCGCGAAGCGAATCCAACAAACCAACATACCTGATTGGCAAATGTGCTTGTTAGGAATGTAAATTGTTCTCTCTGAAGGATGAAAGATTGAAAAGATAGACACTTGATGTTGTTCAAATCAGCTCAGTTAGACTTGTTTCATGTCTGTTGTGTTGCTACTGATTGACAGCTTAAAAATATCTGCTGGCCAAGCTGGGCGGGAAGCTTCCTGAGAGATTTCAAAACATCTGATCAAAGATACGACACACACGGCAACCGACGCTCTCATAACAACTAACAAATCACTAGCCAATAGTATCTCTCTTTATCGATGAAACTGTAACTTTACCACAATCAGATACAGCAGTGATTGTGTCTCTCGCTGGTCTTTGTCATGCACAGATGCGAGGAGATGAATAAACGCGGTGTTACATCTCTGTTTCACCTTTTCATCCAGTCATAGGGGATGATGGTAGTTCATCTGATAATCAGATTTTTGATAGGGCTTCAAGGTGTCACACCGACTAATCAGATTAGCAGCCAAACAGGTAGAGGATGAGGGTTTTTACACAACATAACCGCATCATCAACTTCTTTTGGAAGATATAAGCTGTATTTCTCAACTCATGATGAGCGCTTTCAGGTTTAGCTTATTGAATTTACCGCAGTATTGCAGATCCTTTTGTGTTACAAAACAATCACAAAGTGGATAAGATTGATTTTAGGGAATTCACACCAAATGTATATTAGCAAAAAATGATCTGGGTTATTGGTGATGACTGGCCTAATTGTAAAAAGGAAAAAAGTGTTCTTTCCTAAGAACGAGGTAATATTTGCATCTAGGGTTACACAATGATTAAACATGGAAGTCTCTCACTATTGTATAGCGAATAGGAGCGGCATCAGATTTGAAAAACAACCCTATTGTTCCCCTTAAATGCAGAAACGAGCAGAATTCCCAGGCACAGCGTGTGTTAAGAGTCAAATCATCACATATTACATGTTTCTCGCCAGCTTTCAGAACAGTGTTTACACTCCTGATAAAATAGCAATGTTACCACAGTGATTTGTAATTAAAGACAATTAGCTTTTTTGCTGCATGATTGAAAATAATGAATTGCACTCATTTCCACATATTATGTTATTGAGATGTTGATGTGTCCTTGAGTTATTCATTTAAATGGTGCAAATTTGTCCAATCCTACTTTTTACCTGGCAGACCATCTTACTTGCACATTTTTTTTATGAGTTGCTGGTTAAAAGGTTTGTGTGAGTCGTGACTGGAATAATGGAGGAAAAATCCTGCTTATTGTTAGCCAAGATGTGCTTGTACTTTACCATTTTTGGAGAACCGAAAATTGTCAGGCTGAGATGTGTGAGAGAAGGACAGAGAGAGAGAGAGATTGTGTGTGTGTGTAAGAGTGTGGTCCTGAGATAATATGCTCTGAGCCATAACAGAGACTTTGTTTCTTTTTTGAGGGCACTTAACAGGGATATATGACCATCTCAGCCACAGCCACTAAAAGAGTGTTTTAATACACACTGTTCCATCTCTTTACATGAACAACCATTAATTCTGCAAATTGCACCTTGAGCAGGACATACCGTATGTAAGATAAGAATGGTGAAGCAAAATACTTTCATTATTGATTCACCACCATATTCTAAAATTTCTTTTAGGTAAGTAGAGTCCAAGTGAGCAAATGATCTTGAGGCGATACCATTACGCACTTAAAAGGTCCTTTTTTCAGCTTTGTGGATCATTTCTGAGAAGTCTGAATCAGCTAAATGACAATGAGACATTTGTAATCTTGAAGTGTTGAGAAAATATAGCTTAAGATTTCTTTGAAAGGTTTTACAACGTAAATAAAATACATTTACGTTATATGGCAGAGACTTCAGAAGAGATCGAAAGCAGTGCGTTGAACTTGTACAATTCATTTGTGCCAAGTTTACTTGCAGCCCTGTATTTCATTGAATTTAAGTTTACTTTGCACAGAAATTTGCCTACAACATGAGCCAGATGATCATTTTTTAATCTTTAAAAGTATACCACAACTTCATTTTTTTTTTGTAATGAGAAGTTTAATTTTGTGTAGAAAAAGTGTATTGATATACTGTACACTCTAAAGCATGCTCAATAATCAAAGAGGAGACATCAACAAATTACTGAATGCTCAAATGTAATTAAAGCAACAACGCAAACAAAAAGCCTAATGGTTAAAGGTCAATGAGAACTGTTAAAGCGGGACTTGGACTTGGACTTTTTTTTGGATGTGCACACCACGTCAAATTGTTTGTTTGACATCATATCCTGTTGATGTTTGCTTTATACTGTTAGCAATAATATATTTAGTTTGACATCCTTTTAGCAATTCATACATTAAATAAAAATGTTCAATTTTTTAATCTATTATAGTTAGTTTTACATTAAATCCTGTTAGCAATAATGTTTAACAATAATTTATCATTTTGAATTCATTATTATTTGTTATTGTATTCATTGCCGTGTCTGAAGTCATTCTGCATGCTTAAAGTCAAGTGTGAGTGCACCAATGAAATGATGGAATGCACCTGCATGTGTTTATCTTTGATTCATTTTCACTGAGCAAAGCGCAGTGCAATGCACTGCTATCCTCGTGCAATCCGGCCAACAAAGTTGTAGCCTCTTACATTATTCATTTTCTTCAGCCATCTTTTTGCCCCCAAAACACAAACTTTCAATTAAGAGAAACGAGAAGCTCTGCATGGCCATGGCGAACGATGAGTAGCTCAGATTTCTCCACTCTTTCTCTCCTGTCACAAGGTTAGCAGAGCACAAACACTGTTTCCCCTTAGTCCAGCACTTACACAGAAACTCTATCTCAAGCAGATGTGCGAACACTTTAATGCTACCAGACCTGAAGTGCTCAAAGCTCTGTCCTATTTTTTTCCATATACGTTTTAGCACTGTGATCTCTCTCTCTCTCTCTCTCTCTCTCTCTCTCTCTCTCTCTCTCTCTCTCTCTCTCTCTCTCTCTCTCTCTCTTCCTCTCTCTCTCTCTCCCTCTCTCTCTTCCTCTCTCTCTCTCTCTCTCCCTCTCTCCCTCTCTCTCTCTCCCTTAAGAGCAAGATAGAACATGTTAGACTAAAACCAGTGACCTTCACATTTTGGCAAATATTTCAGGCTGCCGCTAGTGGCTCTTTCTTTCTTTTGTAGTGTTTGTAATGTGCTCTAGGAACAGGTGCCTCCCGACTCAATGGCCTCTAGTTGGTTTTGTGTTCTCGTTTTGTCTCTAATGAAAGCGTGTATTAAGAGACACGCGTACATCAATAAACGGCACGAGAAAGAGTTTTTTTTTTTTAGGCCTCTATATGAATCTGAAAGTAGGTGCATTTTTCCACTTACATTTCTGTTATAACAGTTAATGAAATTCGTGCCTTCATTTACCTATACTGTACTTACCTAAGTATTCAAATGAAAGATAGCATTGTACTAGTGCTACATCTGAAACCTATTTATGTGGCCTGCATGCCTGAAGGTGAAACGCATGCATTGTTCTCCCCATGGAAAGAGCACCTGCTATTTTCTCCACTCGCAGGTTTCTTTTTGACAGCTACCAGCATTGGGACCAGAAACTGAATTATTAACATCAAAAATCCCAAAGAGACGGTACAATGAGCCCTATCCAGGTTGAATACGCAGGTAGGGCTCAGGGGAGACGAGAAAGGGGGGCTCTTCAGTTTCCATTCTCCTCTTCTCGTGTCATATTTTTGTGGCCTTGAAGTCTCTATAGAGTGGGTCTCCTGCTCTCCTGGTTTTGTTTATGGATCATTGGTTGTTTACTATAAAGCCAGCAGCGGCCTGGAGAGATGTGGGAGATGTTTTATCTCTTGTCAGGGCCTGCT